>NC_139647.1:2929740-2938062 GCF_964638095.1 Poromitra crassiceps | reverse complement strand
TGTTGGATTATGTGGATGTCAAACCAATTCTAAAAAACCCCCAGTTATTTTACAGCCACATGAGCAGCAACACACTGTGGATGATGCAGTGCCTCTTCCAGGAACTCACGCTGCACCAAGCTGCAGTGTAAAAGCATTCAACTGGAAGGCCAAACTGTTTTGAATAAACACAAACAAAACAAAACATTTTCCAGTTACTCAGCCTACTATTTCTTGAACATATGGAGTTTGATGCAGACATCAGAGCGCTTGTAAAGCCCCTCCCTGTGATATTAAAGCTGTTTTCAGCCCAGGATTCACAGCTAAACAATAACCTGTTTTAATGTGCTGGAGGTCCCTATGCACACAGCATTTTATCTTACTGCTAAAAATCCTTTCCCCTCCTGTTTCTAAACGGCAGCAAAAAGTTCCTCGGAGTTTCCTCTTAACAAACTATAGACCTTATTCGCTAACCCTGGACGGCACCATATTGTTGACATACCGTCCTGCGCGCACACAGCGCTGCAGCTGACAACTAGTAACAGCCTTATTGTCGTTTCTGTTCCATTACAAAATAGCGATGCTAATGACACCAATAAAAACCCCACAGTTGTTATTTGTACGCTGCCGACGGCAGCCGTTAATGCCTGTAATAAATAAACAAAAGAACGAGGTGAACAGACTTTGCTGTGAGGAGCTGTCAGAAAGTTTCACCTGTCTCTCTCCCCAACTATGCACACATTTCCTGTGTGCCGACGTATCCTCCGTCTCGCTCCCTTCACGTCTGTGGACGGTAGAGAGAGAAACAAACCACGGGGACTTTATTGCTGTCATTACTACAGCCATGGACATGGTGCCCATGATGGTTAAAATAAGTTCAAACTAAATGATCAACTTGACCCAAATCTAAATATTTACTAATGCCAATCAAATGACGTGACATCCAGAAATACAGTGACAAAGTTCAAGGAAATATGATTGTTCATTGGTTTGATGCCAAAAGCATAATACACTGATATTTCTCACTATAATAATTGCTGTGAGGTTGTGGAGTAACAGGATTTGCCAAGACGTTTTATTGCTGAACAGCTTCGGTCAACATTTTTATACATCGTAGTGAAGAGTGGTTTTATCTCTCCACCTCTTCTGGGAGGAGCGGCTAGAGGATGTCTTTAGAGAGGCTTTTAAATCTGCACATTACTTTCATTACTTTTAGAATTCACTCCTAAATTGGCCAATTAGGACCCACCTTTTAGCCTCAGATGCCTTTGTGAATATGGCCCCAGTTCATGATTATTTCATGTAGCCTTATTTGGTTCATGTATAATGCAAGAGATAATAGTCTGAAAGTTTGGCACTGCGAAGAATCTGTGTGTGTGTGTGTGTGTGTGTGTGTGTGTGGGTGTGTGTGTGTGTGGGAGGGTGTGTGTGTGTGTGTGTGTGTGTGTGTGTGTGTGTGTTTAATATTGTAACAATATATTACAATATTCCTTTGTGTTTAGAGATTAGGCACTGTGCCAGGCTTGCCAGGGAGATCAGCCGCAAACAGACTCTATTCTGTGTTATACACACATGAAGAGAGACAGACAGATACACACACACACACACACACACACACACACACACACACACACACACACACACACACACACTATCTCACCTCACATACCTCACATATTTAATATTCAAAGACGTTTGCTAAATTTGGGTTGTTTGCCGGAGTTTAAACAGCAGCACCCCTGGGGTGTAGTGGAGCGTGAACCCACCCAGTTTATTCACTTTTGTGGAACAGAGTTGGTCCTTTTGAGGTTGACATGAATCTCGATATGACCTAAATTGATATTATGCATCATAAGTAGGATCAAACTGATGTAAGTCATGAGGACAGGTTTTAAGGGAATTAATGTGTTTCTGCAAATATTATGTATTTTTGCATTGGTGGGTGTTATTGGATGATCATCAATTGGATTTACTATTATTTATCCCTTAACAGCGCCCATTAGAGTTACTTTATTGGGTCCCTAGGTGGCGCTACAACTATGCACGTGTCCGAAATTCAGCACTGCACTCCGTTCGGTTCCCGGCAGCGCACTCCCTACGTTTGAAGTCGATCGGATCAACGCTTCTTGAGATAAACCACTTCTTATGGCTGTTATTCATTCATCATAATGTTCCGCGTAATAAAATAGTCCCTCCTGGCTCCCTGCACGTTGCTGAACGTAACGTCGTCAGCTAGCAACACACAGGCTTGGTGACAAACAAACAGCTAACATTAGCTAGCTAACTTTGGCTAATGCTTGTGCTAATGTTAGGTTAGTCTCGCAGTGCCAGCCGTAGATGATATCTCCGTCGCTGGAAGCTTGATGACGTGGACGGTGGGTCTGACTACGTGAGACTAATGTTAGGTTAACGTTAGGTAGGCTAGCTAGTAGTTAGCCTCGTCCAGTAGGCACTGCTCAGCTTAGCTAGCTGTCGTATACTGATGACGTCACTAGCAGGAGACGACAGTAAGCACTACCGCAAGGCACTCTGGGTATTATTGTGACACAGGTTGGCTCCCATTTGTGAGGCTAACAGGCTAGCTTGCTACCATTTGTTTTCTCAGAGGCGGAGTGATTCAGTGACTGCGGCCCCAGCCGTGATATACGCTCATCATGGCTGTGGACCAATCAGATTGCTTGATTTGAGAGAGCTGTTTTATCCGCCTTATTTTTGAATGCCCCACTGTAAAAAATAATTGTGGGAACAAGGTCCGGTTTAACGTGACTCATTGAGTGCGTTTACATGCACACCAATAAACTGTTTATTAGCGGATTTCTGAGTTACCTGATTATTCAAGTGGTCATGTAAACAGCATAAACCGATAAGCTTTATCCGTTTATGGTCATAAACGGGTTATGAATAAACCGATAAACACACCTAGGTTTCTGGGCAATAATCGGTCTTCTCTCTGCATGTATCCAGCATAACCGGGTTTCTTTCGGGTTTATATATCTGCGCATGTACGACTTGCAGGAGATTGAAGCACAGGAGCGTGTGAGAGGCAGGGAGAGACGCGCTGCACTCACTGGCCCCTCGGCTCTCCTCCCGGTTCTCTCACCGGCATGCCGGTCTCTCCCCCGGCCACAGCGCACCACAGCCGGCTTGGCGAGATGACGGTGAGCACGGAGCCGCTGGCTGAGCGGAGCGGGGAGCTCTGCTCTCTCTTCCCACACAGAGCCGGTGTCCCTGTAACGGCACCGCTGCTGCACTGCACTATGTTGAAATGTGGATATTCTACAGGAGGGGACGAATATTTGTCTCGGATTGCAAATAGAATGACGTAGCCTACAGACAACAGAGTCGTTCAAAACACAACACACACATAACGTTAAAATCCGTGACAAATTCTGTCCGTTTTCTGACAGGTAGGCTACAGTATTTCAATTCAACACACGTTGTGGGTCATGAACATTTGACGTGCTTAAGTCACCTCACCTGCCTGCCTCTGTGCTGTGTGCTCGGTAAAGTTGGAAATATTATTGTGGCGGAATGAGGCGCACACCGAGGCAGATCCTTTGGCTTATCAAACTCTTTATTTAGTGAACGGACAGACACACATGAAGGCAGGGCACGCCAACACCTCGCTAGCTTCTCCTAGCCTAGCCTAGCTCTCCCCAGCACGTCTGCTCTCTTCCAGCTCCACACAGCTCTCCCGACCATTCCCACTTCCTCCCCTAGTCTCCACCCACTGGCCCTATGCTCCCTTCACTTGCCACTCCAAAACCCCAAACCCCACATGCACAGAACAACATAACAGACAGATACAGTTAGACATACACCCTACTAGCTATCCCATACTACTCCACCTTTCCCCACGCTACATTATTGACAGATGCACTTCCAAAGCGACGCCTATTCCAATTTTAGTAAAGTAGACGAGATACACAACCTAATTTTCACCTAAACCATCCTCTGCGCTGGACAAATAAATTAGGAAAATGTGATTTTGCATTTTGCAGCTATATTCTGTTGTTTTATTCCGGAATTAATGGTGCCTTTCTGGAGAGAAATCCGACTAATTGACTGAATCATGTAAACCCGGGTTTCTCCTATTGTCGGATTATTAAAGTGCATGTAAACGCAGAAATCAGATTATTGCCATAAACTGATTATTCACAGTTATCAGTTTATTGTGTGCATGTAAACGCACTCATTGTTGCAGCTTGCCATTTCCTTTGTTATACTCTGCTGCAGACCCGAATTATAAACCGGAAGCTGGAGTCCGTTATAAAAGTTATAAATATAGTCACGTTATAAACGACTAACCAACGCTGTGGGTCCGTATGGAAACAGTGTTACTCGAACTGGTTAAAAGTTAAATAAAGTAACTATTACGCTAGCCGTTAGCATTAGCCACAGTAGCCGACTACCCACAATGCATTACGTTATCGCAGCACCCGAACGACACGGCTGTAGAGCAGAATGGCTCTGCTGTAAAATCCTCATAGACGTTTTTTTTGTCAAGTTAAAACAGTGTAAAAATTACACCGGAAGCGGAAGAAGCACCCATCAGGCATCATGGCAGCTAGAAATAAGATGGATAAATACCGATATATACCCTATATGCCATTTCAAATCCAGTGTGTGGCTGTGTACACACATTCCCAAACACTGTCACGTTCTGCAGCCCCCCCTCCTCCTGTTCTGCAGCCCCCCCTCCTCCTGTTCTGCAGCCCCCCCTCCTCCTGTTCTGCAGCCCCCCCTCCTCCTGTTCTGCAGCCCCCCCTCCTCCTGTTCTGCAGCCCCCCCTCCTCCTGTTCTGCAGCCCCCCCTAACCTCCGGCTGAGAAGGCCCTTCATCCATTATGCTGTGACCATCCTCCATGTCTGCTCGCTGGAACACTGAACTCTAACAGGGCCTGGGCTGCCCAGGACCAGCTGGAGATCCAGCCAGAGGCTGCAGGGCCTGGGCTGCCCAGGACCAGCTGGAGATCCAGCCAGAGGCTGCAGGGCCTGGGCTGCCCAGGACCAGCTGGAGATCCAGCCAGAGGCTGCAGGGCCTGGGCTGCCCAGGACCAGCTGGAGATCCATCACAAGCAGCACACTGTTGCAGCCAACCGCACAGACACAACATGGCTTCCAGAGCAATAACCAAGCATGGGGCAACATGCCAGGCTCCAGGACATGCATCGGTAGGGCTAAGCAGTAAACCAAGCCGAATTATAGCACCGGTTTCATCTCCTTGCCTGAGTGGGGGAACATAACTGAGTTATGGATTCATTCTAAAAAATATTTTCCTTTTATGAAGACAGAAATTGTCTCAGTCCTTAGGACAGTCTTCAAAAGCATATATATATATTTTTTTTTTCTCTCTTGGCTAATATTGCTGCTGACAGAAGCATAGCCTTCTTTTCCCCGTGTGTGTGTGTGTGTGTGTGTGTGTGTGTGTGTGTGTGTGTGTGTGTGTGTGTGTGTGTGTGTGTGTGTGTGGTCCTTTGATTAATATGTGAAGTGAGCGAAAATAATGGAAGGAAATTGTAGAGTTCAGGTAGATTATTACAATTCACTTCCTTTGGCATACACTGAAAAATAACCCAATTATTTTTCCAAGGTTACAAGCCTACTGGCATTCACTCTTTTTAATCACAGCCTCATAGTGAAGTGAGCACTGAGTAGCAATAATCCAAACTTCCAATTCAATAATTCAAGACGTTTCACAGTTCTCTAATGAAAGCCCAATTTTGAAGTTGTGTGGAATATTCATACTTTGGATCAAGTATGGAGTATTTCATATGCATGGGGTATTGTCCTTGATTGCTTCTGTACAAAGCTTTCAAAGCCCCGCGGATCCAAGTGAAAGCCCCTCTCTGTGTGGATCAGAGGGCGTCTGACTTCAGCACCAAGGACAGAGGCCAGCAGAGCAGAGGAGAGGTGGAGCTCACCTGTCCCAACATCACACTCTGATTCTGCTCTGCCACATGAAATGACACCATCATGCACCTGCTGTGCAGTGCCCTATCTATCACAGTGTGCCACCATCATCTCGTCAGCCCCGACCCGTGAAGTCCAGGAGGCTTGCCAGCGAGAAGGTGAGAGCTCATCAGTGTCCTGAGACGAAGGTCCTGCTAATGGGTTTTCTGTCTCCTCACTGAGGCGTTTGGTTTGGCAGGCGAAGGGGACCAAGAGTGCTGCCCAGAGGAAAGGACGACATGGCACCTGGCAATACATTTCGCCATTAAGGAAGAGTTTCTTTTTTTTTTTTTTATACATTTTTTCCCCCAGATTTTTTTATCCCATTTTTATCCCCCATTAGTGCTCATTTTAATGTATTTATCCTGGTTGCTGCTCCACCCTCTGCCGATCTGGGGAGAGCCGAAACTGGCTCCATGCTTCCTCCGAGACATGGGCAGTAGCCAGCCGCTTCTTTTCACCTGAATTTCACCTGATCAAGCTATTCCAACGAGTTCCCCTCCCTCCGAACAGGCGCCCCTAACGACCAGAGGAGGCGCCACTTCAGCGACCAGGATATTGCATGTTTTGGTGAGGGGTTCCTATATGAAGGAAACCCTCAGGGGGCACGGGGAGAACATGCAAACTCCACACAGAAAGGTTCTTTTGACGACCCCAACCGGGCGGTGGCACTCGAGGACAAGCGGATGGGCAAGCACTCCTTCAGCGCTCACAGCGTCCCAGGTGGGAATCGAACCCAGGACCTTCTAGCTGTGAGGCGACAGCTCTACCACTGAGCCTCCATGCCCCCAAAGGAAGAGAAGCTTGAAAAAAAATGTTGACTTCGGTTTATTATCTGGAAAGGTAAAAAAAAAAATGTCGGACTGCAAGAAGCCATTTTGATTTTGTTGTTGCTCGGTAAGTGTGCCAGCGGTAAAGCGCTTAAAAATTAATTGAGCTGTGTACCAAACAACAGATTTTGTTGTTGTTTTGGGAGACAAGCCAGGGACTCTCTGAGAAGTTCCTGTTGTAACTCCGAACGACACTAATTATGGCTGCTCTAATAGTTCCATAATGCAGAAACACTTGAACAGACAGCGGACAAGCTTTCAAGGTGGAACTAATGTAATTCTATCAGCATAACGCAAGCAGACAGTGGACATGATGTCCGAACATCAAAACACCCTGTACCTGTCACGCCCAACACTACTGCCCCATCTGGTCGAGCCTGTTCTCTGCTCTTACTGAAGAAGACCCCTCACGCATTCTTCTCAAAATGAGGTTGGACTAACAGTACAGGCTAATGTCACGAAGCAGATGGTGAGATAAACCAAGCCCAGTTCCCTCATTATGCACAAACACTGGTTCCCCGTTGTATTACACGCAGATCTGAGCCAAGACGGCGGTGTCAAGCAACGCTGAAAAATACACTTTAATAAGTCTCAGCTGAAGCTTGGGGATGCTGGACTCTATGTGAGACACAGAGGGGGACATACATGTAATGAGAAAGAAAAAGAGAACACGCATGCAATGTGTGTGAGTTTGTGTGCAATGTGCACGTGTGTCCGTGTGCACATGTGTGTGTCAGAACATGCATGCAATGTGTGTGAGTGTGTGTGCTTGTGCACGTGTGTCCGTGTGCACACGTGTGTGTGTCATTGTGCACACGTGTGTGTGTCAGTGTGCACACGTGTGTGTGTGTCATTGTGCACACGTGTGTGTGTGTCATTGTGCACGTGTGTGTGTCCGTGTGCACACGTGTGTGTGTGTGTGTGCACACATGTGTGTGTCAGTGTGCACACGTGTGTGTGTCCGTGTGCACACGTGTGTGTGTGTGTGTGTGTCAGTGTGCACGTGTGTGTGTCATTGTGCACGTGTGTGCATGTAGGCTGTGTAAAGCAGGAGAGAAGAAGGGTGGTGCTGCAGCAGTAATGATCATGACTTGATCATCTGAAGTGGTGGATCCACAGCTCTCCTGGGCCAGCTCCAGCTCTCCAGCTCTCCAGCTCTCCTGGGCCAGTGAGAATGCGCCAGAGTGCAGAGCGGCAAACGGAGGTTTCATGGAGATACAAAGGGAACTACAGAGGAGCAGCACTAACTTTGACTATAAGCCTGACGCCTCTCAGCCGTGGAGATGTGTGGTGTTACAAAGACGTACAGGCCTTATGAATACATGTCCACTCATCTGAAGCTTTGAGAGAGTCATTCAGCACCGCCCACACGCACATCAACACAAGTTCTACATAAACCCACATCCAAATTATTACAAAAAGGAAGCACATTTGCACACTTCTGCCTACAGGCGAACAAAGACGTCCGCACGCACGACCGCACGCACGCCCGCCCGCATGCACGCACGCACGGACGCACGCACGCACGCACTTCCCACACTTAAGCCTATCACCAGCAGATA
>NC_139647.1:2914740-2917240 GCF_964638095.1 Poromitra crassiceps | reverse complement strand
GCGCTGTCGCCTCACAGTTAGAGGGTCCTGGGTTCGATTCTCGCCTGGGACACTGTGAGCGCTGTGGTTGTGTTCCCCCCATATCTTCAGTGCCTACTGCCCAGGTGGGTTATCTCGTCGTAAGGGCCTTTCTGTCTGTGTGGAGTTTGCATGTTCTCCCCGTGCTCCCCCAGGGGGTTCCTCCGTATATAACCCCCCCCACTAAAAACATGCAGAAGATCAGATCGTCATCGTCATCCGACCAGGTGACGACAACATCCGAAGTTGGTCCCCGGGCGCTGTACGAGAAAGCGACCACTGCTCCTGGCCTGCCCCCCGGAGGAAAGGACATGCCTGGATGGGTTAAAAAGCAGAGGACACTTTTCACCGGCCACCGCATGAGTGTGTTGTGGCCGCATGCATGTGTTGTGGGTGTGTCTGTGTGACAATAAAAGACGGGGCTTGTCCCGTTACGAGGAGGAGACAGGAGGTGGAGAAAGAGCTGAAGTCATTCACACGCTTCATAAGCCGACATGACAAGCGCGCTCTCTCCTCCTCGTCTCTCTCCTCCTCGTCTCTCTCCTCCTCGTCTCTCTCCTCCTCGTCTCTCTCCTCCTCGTCTCCTCCTCGTCTCTCTCCTCCTCGTCTCTCTCCTCCTCGTCTCCTCCTCGTCTCTCTCCTCCTCGTCTCTCTCCTCCTCGTCTCTCTCCTCCTCGTCTCTCTCCTCCTCGTCTCTCTCCTCCTCGTCTCTCTCCTCCTCGTCTCTCTCCTCCTCATCTCTCTCCTCCTCGTCTCTCTCCTCCTCGTCCTCTCTCCTCCTCGTCTCTCTCCTCCTCGCTGTCTCTCCTCCTCGTCTCTCTCCTCCTCGCTGTCTCTGTGGATCTATCTACTCTCTCCTCCTCGTCTCTCTCCTCCTCGCTGTCTCTGTGGATCTATCTACTCTCTCCTCCTCGTCTCTCTCCTCCCCCCTGTCTCTGTGGATCTATCTACTCTCTCCTCCTCGTCTCTCTCCTCCTCTCTGTCTCTCTGGATCTCTCTACTCTCTCCTCCTCGTCTCTCTCCTCCTCCCTGTCTCTCTGGATCTATACTCTCTCCTCCTCGTCTCTCTCCTCCCCCCTGTCTCTCTGGATCTATCTATAGGCTCCCTGCTCTGTTTCTGCTTATTATGGGCTGGCTAGATTTCACTAGTGGGATTAGTGGGATTTCACAGTCTGCTAGGCTTCTTTATAGCACAAAGGGATATTGTCCTACGGCTCAAAACATCCAGTGCCAATTACTCAAAGTTTCTTCCATGACAGATGGTGGAACAGTGAATACTATTTGCTGTTATCAACAGCTGTTCGTGCTCTTCGAAACTAATCAGATTGATGCCAGAGAGGAGGCAGAGGACAAGTCAACATTCTCTTAACGACCAATCAATGCTTCATTACGGTCTGGACCCAAGGCTATCCACCACTGATTCTGTGACCTATTTTTTTTAGCCCCAACTGATTGCTGCTGTCTGTTCAATCATCAAACTCTTTGACCAATCACAGCAGCAAAGCAGGACGACTTTGATGATTCTGCGCCAAAGAACTTAAATTGATAAGAACTGAACTGAACTGTTCCACTGCGACATCAAGGCGGGAGCGCCATTGTCCATTGTCAAAAGAGCACATATACAGCTTCATCTCCTGCCGTCAATACTCTTTGTCGGCTACATCCGCTACGTAGCTACACCAGCAACCACGTTAGCGTTAGCTTTAGCTGCAAGCAGCTCAACGACCAGCCAACGGATGTGAAAGCTAATGTTTAGTGGAAAGAGCATGACTCCAACTGGTTCCCAAGTGAAACCTTTGGTCACTCACAACTGGTGTTTTGAGCCCGGAGAAGTGGTTACAGCAGCACGTAGTGGGCTTAGCTAACGTAGCTAACAGCTAGTTCGCTGTTTAACATACAGGTGTGTTGTTGCACTCTGTAATGCGTCATCATCGGTAACTTTAGATTAGTTCTGCCGCCTACATCGACCAGCCAATCAGGGAACCCGGACAGTATCTGTCCGGATTCCTGTCTGGATAGATTTGGGGAAATATTTAGTTTGGACTGGTTGGAGTTTTGTAGCCTGGCTCCAGATCTTAGTTGTGGATTTGGCTGTTGTTGATGGAAATGAGTTTAGGAGTTGACAGTTCAGTCTGAATATCAGGCTAGCAGTTTTGTGCATTCTGACAGAAAGTGCAGCTCTATATGTATGTATTTATGTATTTATTTGTATGTATGTATTTATGTATTTATTTGGATCCACATTAGCCACTACCAAGGTAGTACTACTCCTCCTGGGGTCTTCCTTGCACAGCTGGCAGCAGCACTGGTCTCTGGGGAGCTATGGTTGTTTGTAGCATGGCCAGGCTGTGCTCACTGATTCTGTCAGTGTACTCTGTTAGTGGTCAGGGAGTGGCCCAGTGTGTTGTCTCTTTAGGGCCAGATAGCCCTGCTGCATTCTGCTGTGTGCTGTTGGTTGTGTGTTCCTCGGTGATGTGGTGTT
>NC_139647.1:2879740-2909740 GCF_964638095.1 Poromitra crassiceps | reverse complement strand
TCATCGGAGTTGAAGGCAAATGTTTACAGCCGTCCACCGCAGCAGTTCAATGTCAGCTTCTTGTTTCTAGTCGTGTATCCTCCATGTATTTCTCTCACTTATTTATTCATTCATTCACAGATACGGTTATTTGCATTTTAATACTCATTTCATGACATTTCAGCCTGGGGGAGAAGAAGCATTGTTCAATGTAATGTTATTGGTGCCAAACTTGAGCCTGAAAGAGATTTATAATAGACTTTGGAGCCTATATTTGAAATAAATCATAACATCTCCCATGTCTATTATTACCCGTTCTCTCCTATTCTTTTTGCCTTCATTCATCCATAACTCTGCCTGTTGCTCCCCGCTCCCTAAGCTGCTTTCCTCTGCTCCCCAACTCTGCCTGTTGCTCCCCGCTCCCTAAGCTGCTTTCCTCTGCTCCCCAACTCTGCCTGTTGCTCCCCGCTCCCTAAGCTGCTTTCCTCTGCTCCCCAACTCTGCCTGTTGCTCCCCGCTCCCTAAGCTGCTTTCCTCTGCTCCCCAACTCTGCCTGTTGCTCCCCGCTCCCTAAGCTGCTTTCCTCTGCTCCCCTGGAGCGACCCCTCCCCTCCCCTCCCCTCCCTCTGCCTACATTGTAGGTGGTTTCTCTTCCACATGCTCATTCCTATTTTCCTCTAATCCTCTTCTCCCCTTCTCCGCTGTCTGTTCTTCTGTCTATCAGCATCAGACCTGGGGTCAGTACTACCTATTCTCCTCTTCTCCCCTGTCTGTTCTTCTGTCTATCAGCGTCAGACCTGGGGTCAGTACCGCCGGAGGGATTGCTGGCCGGCCTGAGATTAAGCTAACTCAATTACGAGGTCTTGCCTTTCAATGTTTGTAGTCCTGCATTAGCTGTATCATTCTCTGGCGTCCACTTATTTTCATTCTTACCTTGTTCAGCTGTCTCTTGATCTGTTGTTGCACAGGGAGAGAGGGAACCCTCACAGGGAGAGAGGGAACCCTCACAGGGAGAGAGGGAACCCTCTTAGAAATTAATGATTTTGTACATACTGAAAAACACATATAAACACTGTGAATTTGAAAAGTAATGTATTTCTTTATTTCCAAAACATTTGGAAAAGCCCATAAATCATAGATTCACCGTGTTGTTTCCTCCCAATGTGAAAATTTTGGCTGATACCGATAACCGACATTACTAACATCGGCCAATACCGATATGATTGCCGATATATCATCCATATTAGAAATAAAATGTTCAGCTGTCTCTTGATCTGTTGTTGCACAGGGAGAGAGGGAACCCTCTTAGAAATTAATTGAGGAAATGAAGGTTTGTCCTTGTAGGGATTTGCTGACTTTCAGGAGTAAAGCTACTCCAGTGATGGAACTTAAATTAAACCTCCGTGTGGAGAAAGGCTTAACTTAGGAGTAATGGCACCAGTCAGCAGTAGTGCCCTTAACAATCACTCAAGTTCACTTAAAACAAATAGTATCTCAACTTGTTGAGCCACATAGTCCTCTGAAGTGCTGGATAAGCCAGTGCTGTCTGGAACTGCTCACCCAAAATATATCCCAACTAAAAATAGTTTTTGTTTTCCGATATCTGCCCGATGAAAAATAGCCCCGTCTCGTGCATTTACGGCAACGTTTATTCATGTGTACTGTCCCTGTTTATTCATGTGTACTGTCCCTGTTTATTCATGTGTACTGTCCCTGTTAAATATTCATTGCAGTGTTTCCGGCAGTAGCGGGACGACTAATTGCACAAAAGCACTACGGCAGCATTATTAGCTCAGGCTATGATAAACTACTGTACTCCTATACCGCTAAGTGTTGACCTTCCAATGGATTTGTAAACCCCTATTATGAACAATCTTCCTTTCATTAACCATAAGCAAAGCATGGCTAGCAAAGCCTGTGTGTGTTATGACAACAATAGATAGTGAGAAGGCCGACCAGGTCACAACTGGCTCTGAGCGTGCTGGTACAAGCTGGCGTGGATGTAAAATGAAGGGGCAACAAAAACTGTAGATATTCAGTTCAGATTAGTTTATTGTCATATTTAACTTCACGTTTGTCAATCTGTGTTTTTTTCCATGGTGCAGTCAGTCAGTCAGTCAGTCAGTCAGTCAGTCAGTCAACACTTAGTGAGATAATGCGCTTCTATAGGCCTCTATCCACCTTATTTCTAGCTGCCATGATGCCTATGGCTGCTTCTTCCAGTGTGATCCTCCCAGCCTTGTTGCTGACAGCTTGACACCCGTCTGTAATGTTTCAAAGCTGCAGGCGAACGGAGCAAATCACTAATCAGGTCCAGCTTGGCAAAAATCTCGTCGATAAATATCCCTTTAAGAGCGCAATGCATCATGTGTAATCGCCTACTGTGGCTAATGTTAGCGGCTAGCTAGCTATGTTACATGGCAGTAAAACGCCACTGAATGACCAAATTGACTATATTTATATTATATTATATTATTATTTTTAACGTGACTATATTTATAAAGTTTATAAGGTACTCCGGTTTCCGGTTTATAATTCAGGTACAGCCAAAGAGTATAACAAAGGAAATGGCAAGCTGCAACAAAGTCACGTTAAACCGGACCTTGTACCCATAATTATTTTACAGCGGGGCATTCAAAAATAAGATGGATAGAATCATTTTTTACTGTGAGATACAGGAATGAATTTAACCACATCACAGTGTTTCAGTGCATAGGATTGAACATGTGCCATGGGCCTGGACAGGATCTTTACTCGCTGTATTTGTCCCCCCACCAAAGGGGGGTCTATGGATCGGGCTCCGTCCGTACGTTTGTTAGTGAGTCACACTGTAATGTTTACTTTGTGCCGCTAGGGGGCAGCATTGACAATGAATGGGACTGACCCAATGGTGGATCTCCATCACTGGTGTGGTACTGTACAAACATGTTTACTATTCACTTTGACAAGGTTTGATTTATTTTACAAGGGCATGATTTGTACAAAGAGAGAATAACAAGATTTTAATGAAACAATTTTAATCAGATTATATTCGTAAATACGTCTACAGGCAATTATTATTATTATTATTATTAGGCAACTATTATTCAGACAAAACAGAAGGTGTAAAGTTGTATGATGTAATGTTGTGGAAGTAAAAGTAGAGTGGTCCCAAAAAGTAAAATCGATATGACAAAAATAGAGAAAACTAGTTTTGAGGTGAAGAAGGACACACCTTTTTTTGGTCTTTCCTTGAAAGGTGAGCATCCTTCTCACCTTGGAAAACTGCATTCTGTGCTCAAGAACAACTCTCCAGATTTAGCTGGTGCACGGCAAAAAGGACATTGATGGACAGAGATTTCATTTTTTGGTGGTATGAAAAGCTGAATGAACCAATGTATTAAAGGTCCCAATTCGTGCAGCTGTAACCTCTTAAAAACGTGTGTCTCTGGTCCATAAAACATGATTCTGGATTAATTTGTCGAAAATATAGCAACCCCGTTTGTTGTGACGGAGTTCTCACTTCCTCATCTCATCGCTTCCCAAGAATGGTCTGTTGTTATAATATATTCAGAACTAACAGTTCCCATTGGCCGCTGAGGGAGAGCCCGCCCCAGGCTCCCAGCGGCCAATCAGATTAGCGTCTGTGGACCAGCACGCTAGGTTGCGAGTTATCGTTAACTTAACGGTTACTACGCTAAAAAGGACATCTCAAAATGCCTAGACTTACCGAATGCACCTCTGCAGTTGCTGGATCACGTACAGTTGGCGTCGCTCCAGCTAGAAGTGTTAATTTTGTGGCTATAGACAAAATGGTGCAGGTAGCTTGTGTGAGAGAGACCCGCGCAGTATGCGTGAGGAAGCTCGTGACGTCCCAATTCCCCTCTGGGCAAACGAAGCGTTTGGGGGTGTGGCTTGGAGGAGACTGCAGGGGGAAGCTGGATAGGGACAAATCCAACTGTGGCAGTTCTGAGCTTGTGACCACTCATTACAGGGAGGGCTGACAGCAGTATATATGCATTTACAAGTAAAAACAGCTTTTGCACGGAAACAGCTTTTGCACGGAATGGGACCTTTAAAATCTCAGTGATGTGATGTAATTTTAGCCTATTAAACCTTATTATGGAAACAGTAGGATGATGGAAGCTCTAGTTAACCAACCCCTAGTCTCTCAAGCCAGTCTATCTCCAGACTGTCTGCTAGAACTAAATGAAGTGTGAGTTCACGCGACCGGCTGGTTTACCAAGCTAAAAAACTGCATGGAATTAGCATAAAGTGGGCATGTTGGGCAATTAAAAAAATTCCCCTCATGACTTTTACCCTGGGAATGCCGTTCCCCCATTTCCACCACTGAGTACTGTTTATTTGTATTGAAGTAGACCTAGTAAGTAACAATTTGAATATATACAGTATATACTTCGTTTTTTAGGCCTGTATGCGTTTTTCCATTATCAGTGCCCTGAGTCTGGTCAACATTAACATCCAATGAGGAGCCACTGTGATGTTGGTGTGTGATTGGAGGAGAGTGAATCCCATCTTCTGGTAGAGTGCAACACCGGCGGTCTTTGCAGTGCTGGTCTCCAGGGTCACACTGGAGAAGCCTCGCTCTCTGCAGAACTCCAGCACCGTCTGGACCAGCCGGGAGCCCAGGCCCCTCCCCCGGTACCACGACCAGACCGACATCCTGCACAGCTCCCCGCACCTTTCACAACGGTGGAATAACCAATGACATGAAATTACATGATGTCATTATGTCATCTGTAATAGATGATGTAATATTATGTCCCCCCCACAGACATGATCCCCTCCCTGCCCCATCATCTCACTTTAAAGGACTTTATATTTTGCACTTTATAATTTGGGATAGTTTTTTTGCATTGCTTTGTCTTCTGCTATTGATGTGACCACGCACGGCGCTGCATACTTGCACTAAGTCTAATTCCTCCTTTCTCATCTGATTACTTAACTCATTGAGTGCCAAGGACGTCTTTCGACGTCCAATTAAATAGTGACGTAGAGTGCCAAGGACGTCTTTCGACGTCCAATGCGTTTTTTGACGGTGGGACGTCGATCAAAGCCTTCTGCATCTCCTGTACAAATATTGTAGCTATTGGAGGTCTATAACCTATTTTACGGACTCATTAGGTGGCGACAGTGCTCTCCAGATTACAGAAAGGTCCCGAAAACAGCTGGAAAAAGCCGTGATCAAAGAGAAACCGATGCATGCTGCAGCCAGAGGCATATAGATTGCTCTGTCGGGAGCTGACGTTGGCTGCGAACAGAAGTCAATCCGCGCACACAACTGAGTCCCTCTGCCTCTGTCTGTCTGTCTGCATAGTTTATCCACACGATTAGCCGCCAGAAAGGCAGCACCCGACGCCGAAGGGCGAAACGTTTCCCTGCAGTCTCGTTTGGCATTTCCGTGTGCGCTGGGAACAAAAACGGAGGCACGGAGCGCTCCGAAAATAGAGTGGCTGTGTGTTAGTGTGGGGAGGCAGGAGTTTGCAGTTGAGGGGGGGAGAGGGGGGTGGGGCACGCAGGGCATCACACAACTACACCACGTCACTACATCAGAAAATATTATCTTCAGAGTCCGTGAATGTGCTTGAAATGCTTCATTTCACAAAAGGCGGAATATCTCAGCTAATAATTTGAAACGCCTGTATTTGCTCAAAACGACCTATCTTCTCCGGCTCATAACTAAAGAACGGAAAATGGTATCAATACACTTTTTTTTGCTGATGATACAATAGAGCCAGCTCGTTCTTTGTGCGTGTTCGGTGTTTACATAGTAATATCACACAATATTCTGTGGGCCTCGAGAAATCACTGAAAACGCTCTGAAAACTCTGGCACTGGGAGCGTCCGTTCTCCAAAAGTGGCTGGCACTCAATGAGTTAATGTTGGCTATTTTTTCTTGAGTTTTACTTCCGTATGTTTTGACTGAGGTATCGTACTTCACTACATTTTAAATCACATCAATTAGCCTACAGAGTACACATTCTATTGCTGTACACAAATTATAGAAATGGACCAGCTGTGGAGCCATGCACAGAGATTATAGCAATCTGGCTTTATTTATGTTGTAACTTCCCAATTTTGCATTATAAACAAAGAGTCAAGTTTGTCATCTCATATATCCTACTTTTAAAATTGCATGGAAAAGATCACATAACAGCATTTATTTTCTCTCTCGAAAAGGTTAACCCATAACTTACTTGGTACATACTTAGTAACTTAGTATCTTCTACACTACTTGATAACATTCTCGTACTCTTTCCACTACTGACCTTTGCTTCCCGTTCTGTTTGGCCACTATGGCCACCATACCCACGACCCGGGACTTCCCGTTGACCTGGGCTTCGGCCACCCAGAAGCAGTCGTCTGGTCTGGTCAGGTAGTTCCCTGGGATGTCCTGCATGTCTGTCTGGAGAGTGGCTCTGACATAGCGGACCAGCAGCTCATAGCAGCAGTAGTAGACCAGGCCCACCCAGGCTCCTACTAACACCAGGCCCACCAACACTGAGCCCAGGAAGTAGCCTGCAGTACAGAGACCCAGAGTGATGCAGAGGTAGAGAGGGCTGGTCATGGTGCTGAGAAAACCAATAGACTCCAGCATGCCATCTCTAAACAGGGTCAGCACTGCATCCTTGTCCGAGGGACGGTACCGACGAATCACCGGCTGCATGACCGCAAGGAACTGCAAAGCAAGCCAAAAAAAGAGAGTGAGCGAGAAAAAGAAAATAAAGGGTTAATAGCAGTGTTGGCAAGTTACTTTCAAAATGTAATATACTACATATTACTAGTTACTTTCATTTGAAAGTAATAAGTTACTTTACAATATTACTGTCTGTGTAGAGTAACTTGTTACTTATTACACTACCTTTGCATTACTTTCACCAAAAATAACTGCAGTAGCAGAATGAAATTGCCATCGCGGAAAATAATTTCAACCGTCTAAATGCTATCATTTTCCTTTGTTATTGTCATCTATAGTGGTTATTTGCATAAAAATTAGGAAATTATTGTATCTTTACTTAAATGTGTTTTGATTAAAAAAAATTTTTTTTTTAACTCAATTTGTAACTTGTGTTACTTGACAAAGTAACTGGTATAATATTACTGAAATCCTATTGTAATAAGTTATATTACTTAGTTTGTAATGAGTTACCCCCAACACTGGTTGATAGAGAGAGAGAGAGAGAGAGTAATGCGAGCATCACCAGACTCAAGGTAAACTACTCCATACAGTCAGTCTGCACTACACATATAACTATGAAACGAATCTCCTTCTGTCCAGATGATTCAGCCTTACTTGGAGTGTCTTTGTCTTTCCAAAGTTGTCCTTGCTTGTGCGCAGTATAGGGTCAGTGCTGCCTTGCTTTTGGCCCCCAGCCGGACGTCCTTCCACTGTAACCAGTGTTACCAGGTCTCCCACTGTAACCAGTGTTACCAGGTCTCCCACTGTAACCAGTGTTACCAGGTCTCACGAGAGAAACAAATTTGAGGAGAGACCCTCACCCTCCTTTGTCCTATAGGGGCAAGGCACTCCCTAGAGGTAGGAGGGGTCGATTGAGGGGAGTTGTTTCATCTCCATTGTTACCCGATCTCCCACTGTAACCAGTCTTACGAGATCTCCCTCATTGAGGTCACTCACAACTGGCTGTGAGCTAGGTCCATTGGAACTCTGTCTTTCGGCTAGCTATGCTACTCTAGAAAGAGTTCCGTCTGCCTACATAAGGCGCTTTCACACCGGCCTTGAAAGCCGCAAAATGCACGGAAAATAGGATCCGCGCCTCCGTTGGTAAAGTCGTGAACGCGGGTTGGTGGCTAATTGTTGTACGCCTTTCGTTCCGCCAGCCGACCTAGTCTCAGCGGCGGGTTACCAGGTAACCCGCCTTCACGTGAAAGCGTAGGAGCAGCAAGCAGTGCGAATGGTCAGCCCATTCATAAAAAAATTACAGGGGAAATCACCTCATGCAGCAAGAAAGTGCATGAGTGAAAGTAAAAAAAAGTAGCCTATACAATCATGACTGCAGGGACGCCAGGAGGAATGCTCCGTGCCTGTAAGTAGGTTAGGCTTTATGCTCAAACGATGTTGACATTAGTAGGTAAAATTAACGGATATAATAATAATAGCTTCAGACGGGGCCGATTATAGCTATGGGCAGAGGTGGGCAATGCCCACCCAGACATGAGTCTTGCCCACCCAATCAAAAGTTAGGAAAATATGTTTATTTTCACCCCCAGCCAATGGAAAAATTGCACAGAAAATATCAGTAGCGATTCTAGCTTCTTATTGGGTGGGCACTGAGCTTCAGCCCGCCTCCAAAGTCCTCTCGACTCATGTATTGAGAACGAGAAACACAAGAGCTGTGACAGACTCGACTGTCGCCCTCCGCGCGGGCCTGAAATCTCGGCCCAAGCCCTCCCCGGCCTGTGACATGCAGACCCGTGCCCGATCCGGCCCGGATGAGTTATGAAATTACACCGCGCTGTACACCGACGGACACGCGGCACACACGGCTTGTTTCGTTGTTTTTTTACATACTGACAGCACGCTGTCTGTCGCTGACTGAGCGGAAAGCTACATGTCATGACATGAGTCCTGGCAGACTAACGTCACGTGAGGGTCTGTGTGTGACTGTGTGACACTGTGGCTGGGGGAGTGTCTGTGCACTCCTCCTCTTTGTCTGACTGCTCTGCTGTGTAAAGTCAAGCGAGTAATACAACGTTATTTAATTTAATTATTGAAACGCCGTTCAATCCGGGAGCGGTGGCTGTCACTTGAAAGCACACCCCAGGACGGGAATGTGGCGGTGCTGCTTGGCTGTGTGTGAGTGCTGCTTGGCTGTGTGTGAAAGCAATTTCTGTGGCGAGGCTGCCGGTTTTGCGGGCCTTTTGAACTGCAATTTTGCGCGATCTGTGTGTGAAAGCGGCTATAGACTTGCATGCGACTTTCGCTCCCAAGCTGTCTAAATCAGCGATACGGACGTATTTACAAGTGTTACAGAAACATTTCAAAGCCACATACTTGAGAAGAAGTGTTCATAGCTTCTCGACGTCGTGGTTAGAAAGCTCGATGCTGCTCATAAATGTCTCTTTTCATCCGAAGTCTGTGCTGGTGATATTATTTTTTACCGAGCTTTCGACCAGAGTGCCGCTGTTGAGCGCTGTGACGGCTGGGAGCTCTAACCCGGAAAAAATAATATCACTCACATCAATTACAGTAGTAATAATAACAAGATTGAACAATCATATGATAGAGAAAGGCAGAGAGAAGGGGAGGAAAGGTGGGTAGAATGTGGGGGAGGAGAGAACAGGGAAGGGAGGAGATGGGGAGGGAATTTGGGGGAGGAGAGAACAGGGAAGGGAGGAGATGGGGAGGGAACATGGGAATGTGGGGGAGGAGAGAGCAGGGGAAGGGAGGAGGTGGGGAGGGAGCAAGGGAGGGAGAGCGGAGGGAATGTGGGGGAGGAGAGATCAGGAAAGGGAGGAGGTGGGGAGGGAGCAGCATTGACAATGAATGGGACTGACCCAATGGTGGATCTACATCACTGGTGGAGTACAACATGTTTAATATTCGCTTGTTTGACAAAGTTTGATTTATTTTACAAGGGCATGATTTGTTCAAGAGAGAATAACAGATTTTAATGAAACAATCTTAATCAATTTCTATTTGTAAATACGTCTACAGGCAAGCAAGTGACTAACTATTATTCAGACAAAACAGAAGGTGTAAAGTTGTATGATGTAATGTTGTGGAAGTAAAAGTAGAGTGGTCCCAAAAAGTAAAATCAATATGACAAAAATAGAGAAAACAAGTTTTGAGGTGAAGAAGGACACACCTTTTTTGTTTGGTCTTCCCTTGAAAGGTGAGCATCTTCTCACCTTGGAAAACTGCATTCTGTGCTCAAGAACAACTCTCCACATTTAGCTGGTGCACGGCAAAAAGGACATTGATGGACAGAGATTTCATTTTTTGGGTGGAATGAAAAGCTGAATGAACCAATGTATTAAAATCTCAGTGATGTGATGTAATTTTAGACTATTAAACCTTATTATGGAAACAGTAGGATGATGGAAGCTCTAGTTAACCAACCCCTAGTCTCTCAAGCCAGTCTATCTCCAGACTGTCTGCTAGAACTAAATGAAGTGTGAGTTCACGTGACCGGCTGGTTTACCAAGCTAAAAAACTGCATGGAATTAGCATAAAGTGAACATGTCTGTAACAGGGATACTTGTGAGTACCCATAGAACCCATTCTCATTCAGATATCTTGAGGTGAGAGATCAAGAGACCCTTTGAAAAAGTTTTCCCCTCGCCAAAATTTTGCCTAACCTTGGAGCGTTATTTAGCCTCCTTCCCATAGAGAGGCAAAGTGACCACCTACTTCCTGCTTCAGCACTGTACCAGAGGCGTGATTTCTATTCGCACATAGGATAAGCAATAACCATGCCCTGTGGTGCCGGGATTGGCCAGGAGCATTGAAGCTTAGGACTAAAGCACCTGGAGTTTTTCATCTTTTAAAATAAAGATGTTTAAAAAACTATAAACTACTACTAAAAAACAATTATTATGCTTATTATTATTATTATTACTATGCTAAGGAAGGTAGGTGACCATAATTCATTTCAATGTCCGCTCTCAATAGAGAGCCCCAGGGATGACGTATTTTTGTAGGCTGAATGCGGAAGTCCCGAACTTCCTGGTTCTTCACTTCAATCCGTGGCAAAACCTCCTGTTTTTTTGGTCCGATCTCTCGTTTCACCTATTCCTGGACATTTCCCATCTCATACTGGACCTAGGTGTTTTCTTTAAACACCGAATTCTCCACCGAAGCGCTGTGACCAGCAGCCTCCACTGCTGGTCAAATCTACAGCTACCTGTTGCTACCTGTTGCAACCCACCGACGCTACCACTAAGCTAGCAAGCTTCTACTCTGCTGCTGTGACACTCTCTGGATCAAATCGAGCTAGCAAGCTCCCACTCTGCCTGCTGCCTGAGACACATTAACGGACAGCCTCTCAGCTGTCCCAGCGGCTCTGTCGCCATCGGTTCGCTAACTGCTCCACTCTGAGTTAGCTGAGTAGCTAGCCACTAGCTAGCCGCCCTCCAGACAGCGAGCGGCTAGCGCGCTAACACCAGTGGCTACACTCGCCGCCTCGACTCAGTCCGCCTGCTCCGCCTCATCATCGCATTGTCTCACCACCATCCTTGTACTGTTCAACGGTACACCCAGTGCAATTTCACTCACCTTGGATCATCTGTCATGCTGTCGATTATCATCTGCTTGTCACTCCTCCACCTCTGGTCAACACGTCTGTGGCTAATCAGCTCCGTGCACCACGATATTCCTCCGACAACCATGACGCTGAAATATTCCATTGTTCAACTTCTGCAACTCAACAACCTCTCCATCCCGCCCTGCATCTCCCTCATCAAAACCCATGGTCTTCTCCGTCGACCCCGTTACATCCACCGAGCCTCTCGTATAAAGTTAATTCACTCCCGTCCTGACCACTCCAACTCCATACCGTCCATCTGGTCCGCTGTCCGCACCGTCGCAACGTCATTACGTCATCATCACAACACACAGCACGTGCACCCTGCCTGCCTACGCCCACTGACCAAAACAAACCTACCCATCCACTCAATAGCCCATCTCAAATTTGCACTCTTCAACACCAGATCCCTCAACACCAAGGGCCCCATCCTCAATTAATTCATAACTGACAATAAACTGGACTTCCTCTGCTTAACCGAAACATGGCAACAACCACTGGACTATTTTTCCATCAACCAAACCACACCCTCTGGATACTGCTATCTGGACAAACCCCGCCTGGACAGCCGCGGCGGCGGAATAGCTGTATTTCACCACCATTCAATCACCACATCTGCACTATCCCTCCCCACCCCCCCCCTCATTTGAACACCTCTCTTTCAAACTATCTGGTCCCAAACCCCTGGTCACTGCTGTCATCTACCGCCCCCCCTCCAAGCCAATCCCTGAATTTCTCTCCGACCTGTCAGAATTCCTCACCCAGCTCTTTGCCATCTCTCCATCCGTGCTGTTGCTTGGCGACTTTAACATCCATGTCGACTCCACATCCTGCAATAAAACCACTGAATTCCTGGACATTCTACACTATTTCAACATCACCCAACACATTGACTTCCCCACCCACAACAAAGGACACACCCTCGACCTGGTCTGCACCTCCGGCATCTCCATCAGCAACCTCTCCACCACCGACCTCACCATCTCTGACCACCTAGCTATCACCCTGGACATCAACATCCCCCCTCCCCCCACCAAACAGCAACGCATTATATCCTTCCGGAACCTCAAATCCATCAGCCATTCCTCCTTTTCTACCACCCTAACAAACGTCATCTCCAACACCATCCCCACCCCAAACGTCTCCCCCACTGACCTGGTCAACTTCTATAATAACACACTCTCCTCCTGTCTTGATGCCATCGCCCCTGTCAGAACCAAGCCCGTCTCCTTCACCCACTCCGCCCCCTGGTACACCAAAGAACTCCGTCACCTCAAAGCCAAAGGCCGCCAACTTGAACGCCTATCCAAAAAGACCGGACTCACTACTCACCTGGAAGCCTACAAACTTCACCAACAACAATATAAAGAAACTCTCAACCATGCACGATCCTCCCACTATTCCTCTATCATCCGCACCGGCTCAAATAACCCCAAAACACTTTTCTCCACCATAAACAAACTGCTCAAACCCATGGACACCACCAGCAACTCCTTCACCACCAGCACCTGCAACTCCTTCCTGTCATTTTTCAAGAAAAAAATTGACGACATCCACTCACTTCTAGCCGCCTCCGCCCCCTCTGCCCCCCCCGGATTCCACCCCACCGACCCCCCCCCTCCAAACCACCCACTGTCTTCATTCAACCCCATCTCCGAATCCGATCTATCCTCCCTTGTCTCCAACATGAAACCCACAACCTGTGCCCTTGACCCCATCCCCTCCTCCCTCGTCAAGGACTGTCTCCCCTCACTTTCCCCACTCATCACCACCATCATCAACTCCTCCCTCTCCACAGGCTTCGTTCCCCCCTCACTCAAGCTTGCTTCCATCACCCCCCTTCTGAAAAAACCTGGCCTCGACCCCAGCATCCCAAATAACTTCCGCCCTATCTCCAACCTCCCCTTTCTATCAAAAATCCTCGAACGAGTCATCGCATCACAGATCAAATCCCACCTTGACACCAACAACCTGTACGAAATATTCCAGTCCGGCTTCCGCACACAGCACAGCACCGAAACCGCCCTCCTCAAAATCACCAACGACATTCTCCTCTCCGCAGACTCCGGCTCCCTCACCATCCTCATCCTCCTTGACCTCACCGCTGCCTTCGACACCATCAATCACTCCATCCTCCTCTCCCGCCTCCAGCACTCCATTGGCATCACCGGCACCGTCCTCTCCTGGCTCACCTCATACCTCTCTGACCGTCACCAATTCATCTCCACCAACAACTGCAAATCCTCCACTGCCCCAGTCACTCACGGTGTCCCCCAAGGTTCAGTACTCGGTCCCCTACTCTTCATCCTCTACATCCTCCCCCTCGGTCAGATCCTCCGCCATCATGGCCTCCGTTTCCACTGCTATGCCGATGATACTCAACTCTACCTGTCCTCCAAAACCATCACCCCAGCCACCCACTCCACCCTCTCTGCCTGCCTCAGCGACATAAAAACCTGGATGCAAAAGAACTTTCTCAAACTAAACTGCAATAAATCCGAAATACTCATCATTGGCCCCAAGTCCCTCACCCGCTCTGCTCAGAACTTCTCCCTCACCATCGACGGCTCCATCATCACCCCCTCCACCCATGTCCGCAACCTCGGTCTCATCCTCGATCCCACCCTCTCCCTCCTCCCCCATGCAAATCATATCACCAAAACTGCTTTCTTTCACCTCCGGAACATTGCCCGCCTCCGCCCCTCCCTATCCCTCCCCGCTGCTGAAACTCTCATCCATGCCCTCATCCCATCCAGACTCGATTACTGCAATAGCATTCTCTACGGTTCCCCCCACAAAATCATCAACAAACTCCAATACGTCCAGAACTCCGCTGCCCGCCTCCTCACCTCCACCCGCCGCCGAGACCACATCACTCCCGTCCTCCATAACCTCCACTGGCTCCCAGTCAAATACAGGATTAACTACAAAATTCTACTCATCACGTACAAAGCCCTCAACAACCTGGCCCCCCCCTACCTCTCTGACCTCCTGCCTCGCCACGTCCCTACCCGTAGCCTCAGGTCCGGAGACACCAACTGCTTGACGATCCCCAGGACCAAGCTCCGGACCTGGGGCGACAGGGCCTTCTGAGTTGCCGCACCCACCCTCTGGAACACTCTCCCCAGCCTCATCCGTCAATCTCAGTCCATAACATCCTTCAAACAGGCCCTCAAGACCCACCTCTTCAACCTCGCCTTCTCCTCCTAACCTCACTCCACTCTACCTACTGTCTCCACCTTTCATGAATGTTTCTAAATTAAAGTATTTATTTCTGTGTTTCCTGTAAAGCGACTTTGAGTATCTAGAAAAGCGCTATATAAGATAAATGTATTATTATTATTATTATTATTCACTGTTTCTGTCTATGGGATTTTTGAATGGGTTTTTGGCGCGATGCTTCAAATAATGTCTGTGGGCAATGCAAGTTTAATCAAACGCGAACCAAGGTTCAGTGGGATAATCTTCACACATGAGGACCACTTTCATGAGTTTTGTAGCGTAAATGCGAGCCCTAGAAGTAAAAAGCTCGAGCTAAGCTAATCCAGAACTACACACTGTCGCATAGGCTTCCACGTCACGTCAGCACTCAACCTGGACTGTTGTTGATGTGTGCACTGATTACCCCGGGCTGAACGGGCTGAACCAGGTGAAGGAAAGAGAATTTCCGTGTTCGTCCTTGAAGTGGTGACGTTATTGACGTATATATCTCCATCGACTCAAAAGTGTAGTCTCATTTAGCCGTTTGCTAGCTAGCCACCCTTTTAACGGCACATAAAAGCTTCAAAACTCATAAAAGTGGTCTTCATGTGTGAAGATGATGTTACTAAACACTGGTTCGCGTTTGATTAAGCCAGCGTTGCCCAGAGAGATTATTAGAAGCATTGCGTCAAAAACCCATTCAAAACTCCCATAGGCGAAAACTGTGAAGAACCAGGGCTGTTAGCATCGATGATTTCCGGACTTGTTCCTGGGGCTCTCTATGTCCGCTCTCGAAATCGCTGTCCGTTCTCAAGAGCTATTCAGTTGGTTCATGAAATCGCTGGGCTGCGTGCCCTCCAGTGTTGCTCCTGGCCAATCCCGGCGCCACAGGGCGTGGTTATTTCTTATCCTATGTGCAAATAGAAATCACGTGTACCAGAGATTTTCATCCGCCATTTATTTTCTCATAGACATTTTGTAAAATGCTTCTAAAAATAGTTTGACTTCGTCAAACCAAACGGTTCAGCTATATTTAGAAACAGGAGAGACCACATAACATTTCACTTGGACCAAAATGTAAAAGAAATTGCGGATTTAAAGAAAATAATTTTTCTTTTTATAAGCATTTTACGAAATGTCTATGGGAAAATAAATGTCGGATAAAAATGTCTGGTACAGTGCTGAAGCAGGAAGTAAGCGGTCACTTTGCCTCTCTATTGGATGGGTACCAGTGGAATCCCTTACAGTAGGTCTTCTAGTTTCATTCTAGCTTTAAAAATGAGCCCGCTACAGCCCCTGAAAGACAATAACATCGCTTGGCAATTTAAAAAAAAATCCCTCATGACTTTTACCCTGGGAACGCCGTTCCCCCATTTCCACCACTCCAGTACTGTTTATTTGTATTGAAGTAGGCCTATCAGTAACATTTTGTATATGTATACATTATATACTATTAGGCCTGTATGCGTTTTTCCATTATCAGTACCCTGAGTCTAGCCAACATTCCCATCCAATGAGGAACCACTGTGAAGTTGGTGTGTGATTGGAGGAGAGTGAATCCCATCTTCTGGTAGAGCGCAACACCGGCGGTCAGTGCAGTGCTGGTCTCCAGGGTCACACTGGAGAAGCCTCTCTCTCTGCAGAACTCCAGCACCGTCTGGACCAGCCGGGAGCCCAGGCCCCTCCCCCGGTACCACGACCAGACCGACATCCTGCACAGCTCCCCGCACCTTTCACAACGGTGTAATAACCAATGACATGAAATTACATGATGTCATTATGTCATCTGTAATAGATGATGTAATATTATGTCCCCCCCACAGACATGATCCCCTCCCTGCCCCATCATCTCACTTTAAAGGACTTTATATTTTGCACTTTATAATTTGGGATAGTTTTTTTATAATGCTTTGTCTTCTGCTATTGATGTGACCACGGCGCTGCATACTTGCACTAAGTCTAATTCCTTGTTTCTCATCTGATTACTTAATGTTGGCTATTTTTTCTTGACTTTTACTTCCGTATGTTTTGACTGAGGTATCGTACTTCACGACATTTTAAATCACATCAATTAGCCTACAGAGTACACATTCTATTGCTCTACGCAAATGACAGAAATGGACCAGCTGTGGAGCCATGCACAGAGATTAGAGCAATCTGGCTTTATTTATGTTGTAACTTCTCAATTCTGCATTATAAACAAAGAGTCAAGTTTGTCATCTCATATCCTACTTTTAAAATTGCATGGAAAAGATCACATAACAGCATTTATTTTCTCTCTCGAAAAGGTTAACCCATAACTTACTTGGTACATACTTAGTAACTTAGTATCTTCTACACTACTTGATAACATTCTCGTACTCTTTCCACTACTGACCTTTGCTTCCCGTTCTGTTTGGCCACTATGGCCACCATACCCACGACCCGGGACTTCCCATTGACCTGGGCTTCGGCCACCCAGAAGCAGTCGTCTGGTCTGGTCAGGTAGTTCCCTGGGATGTCCTGCATGTCTGTCTGGAGAGTGGCTCTGACATAGCGGACATGCAGCTCATAGCAGCAGTAGTAGACCAGGCCCACCCAGGCTCCTACTAACACCAGGCCCACCAACACTGAGCCCAGGAAGTAGCCTGCAGTACAGAGACCCAGAGTGATGCAGAGGTAGAGAGGGCTGGTCATGGTGCTGAGAAAACCAATAGACTCCAGCATGCCATCTCTAAACAGGGTCAGCACTGCATCCTTGTCCGAGGGACGGTACCGACGAATCACCGGCTGCATGACCGCAAGGAACTGCAAAGCAAGCCAAAAAAGAGAGCGAGCGAGAAAAAGAAAATAAAGGGTTAATAGCAGTGTTGGCAAGTTACTTTCAAAATGTAATACATATTACTAGTTACTTTCATTTGAAAGTAATAAGTTACTTTACAATATTACTGTCTGTGTAGAGTAACTTGTTATTTATTACACTACCTTTGCATTACTTTCACCAAAAATAACTGCAGTAGCAGAATGACATTGCCGCCCCGGAAACCATCGCGGAAAATAATTTCAACCGTCTAAATGCTATCATTTTCCTTTGTTATTGTCATCTATAGTGGTTATTTGCATAAAAATTAGGAAATTATTGTATCTTTACTTAAATGTGTTTTGATTAAAAAAAACTTTTTTTTTAACTCAATTTGTAACTTGTGTTACTTGACAAAGTAACTGGTATAATATTACTGAAATCCTATTGTAATAAGTTATATTACTTAGTTTGTAATGAGTTACCCCCAACACTGGTTGAGAGAGAGAGAGAGAGAGAGAGAGAGAGAGAGAGAGAGAGAGAGAGAGAGAGAGAGAGAGAGAGAGAGAGAGAGAGAGAGAGAGAGAGAGTTATGCGATCATCACCAGACTCAAGGTAAAATACTCCATACAGTCAGTCTGCACTACACATCTAACTATGAAACCAATCTCCTTCTGTCCAGATGATTCAGCCTTACTTGGAGTGTCTTTGTCTTTCCAAAGTTGTCCTTGCTTGTGCGCAGTATAGGGTCAGTGCTGCCTTGCTTTTGGCCCCCAGCCAGATGTCCTTCCACTGTAACCAGTGTTACCAGGTCTCACGAGAGAAACAAATTTGAGGAGAGACCCTCACCCTCCTTTGTCCTATAGGGGCAAGGCACTCCCTAGAGGTAGGAGGGGTCGATTGAGGGGAGTTGTTTCATCTCCATTGTTACCCGATCTCCCACTGTAACCAGTCTTACGAGATCTCCCTCATTGAGGTCACTCACAACTGGCTGTGAGCTAGGTCCGTTTGAACTCTGTCTTTCGGCTAGCTATGCTACTCTAGAAAGAGTTCCGTCTGCCTACATAAGGCGCTTTCACACCGGCCTTGAAAGCCGCAAAATGCACGGAAAATAGGATCCGCGCCTCCGTTGGTAAAGTCGTGAACGCGGGTTGGTGGCTAATTGTTGTACGCCTTTCGTTCCGCCAGCCGACCTAGTCTCAGCGGCGGGTTACCAGGTAACCCGCCTTCACGTGAAAGCGTAGGAGCAGCAAGCAGTGCGAATGGTCAGCCCATTCATAAAAAAATTACAGGGGAAATCACCTCATGCAGCAAGAAAGTGCATGAGTGAAAGTAAAAAAAGTAGCCTATACAATCATGACTGCAGGGACGCCAGGAGGAATGCTCCGTGCCTGTAAGTAGGTTAGGCTTTATGCTCAAACGATGTTGACATTAGTAGATAAAATTAACGGATATAATAATAATAGCTTCAGACGGGGCCGATTATAGCTATGGGCAGAGGTGGGCAATGCCCACCCAGACATGAGTCTTGCCCACCCAATCAAAAGTTAGGAAAATATGTTTATTTTCACCCCCAGCCAATGGAAAAATTGCACAGAAAATATCAGTAGCGATTCTAGCTTCTTATTGGGTGGGCACTGAGCTTCAGCCCGCCTCCAAAGTCCTCTCGACTCATGTATTGAGAACGAGAAACACAAGAGCTGTGACAGACTCGACTGTCGCCCTCCGCGCGGGCCTGAAATCTCGGCCCGAGCCCTCCCCGGCCTGTGACATGCAGACCCGTGCCCGATCCGGCCCGGATGAGTTATGAAATTACACAGCGCTGTACACCGACGGACACGCGGCACACACGGCTTGTTTCGTTGTTTTTTTACATACTGACAGCACGCTGTCTGTCGCTGACTGAGCGGAAAGCTACATGTCATGACATGAGTCCTGGCAGACTAACGTCACGTGAGGGTCTGTGTGTGACTGTGTGACTGTGTGGCTGGGGGAGTGTCTGTGCACTCCTCCTCTTTGTCTGACTGCTCTGCTGTGTAAAGTCAAGCGAGTAATACAACGTTATTTAATTTAATTATTGAAACGCCGTTCAATCCGGGAGCGGTGGCTGTCACTTGAAAGCACACCCCAGGACGGGAATGTGGCGGTGCTGCTTGGCTGTGTGTGAGTGCTGCTTGGCTGTGTGTGAAAGCAATTTCTGTGGCGAGGCTGCCGGTTTTGCGGGCCTTTTGAACTGCAATTTTGCGCGATCTGTGTGTGAAAGCGGCTATAGACTTGCATGCGACTTTCGCTCCCAAGCTGTCTAAATCAGCGATACGCACGTATTTACAAGTGTCACAGAAACATTTCAAAGCCACATACTTGAGAAGAAGTGTTCATAGCTTCTCGACGTCGTGGTTAGAAAGCTCGATGCTGCTCATAAATGTCTCTTTTCATCCGAAGTCTGTGCTGGTGATATTATTTTTTACCAAGCTTTCGACCAGAGTGCCGCTGTTGAGCGCTGTGACGGCTGGGAGCTCTAACCCGGAAAAAATAATATCACTCACATCAATTACAGTAGTAATAATAACAAGATTGAACAATCATATGATAGAGAAAGGCAGAGAGAAGGGGAGGAAAGGTGGGTAGAATGTGGGGGAGGAGAGAACAGGGAAGGGAGGAGATGGGGAGGGAATTTGGGGGAGGAGAGAACAGGGAAGGGAGGAGATGGGGAGGGAACATGGGAATGTGGGGGAGGAGAGAGCAGGGGAAGGGAGGAGGTGGGGAGGGAGCAAGGGAGGGAGAGCGGAGGGAATGTGGGGGAGGAGAGATCAGGAAAGGGAGGAGGTGGGGAGGGAGCAGCATTGACAATGAATGGGACTGACCCAATGGTGGATCTACATCACTGGTGGAGTACAACATGTTTAATATTCGCTTGTTTGACAAAGTTTGATTTATTTTACAAGGGCATGATTTGTTTCAAAGAGAATAACAGATTTTAATGAAACAATCTTAATCAATTTCTATTTGTAAATACGTCTACAGGCAAGCAAGTGACTAACTATTATTCAGACAAAACAGAAGGTGTAAAGTTGTATGATGTAATGTTGTGGAAGTAAAAGTAGAGTGGTCCCAAAAAGTAAAATCAATATGACAAAAATAGAGAAAACAAGTTTTGAGGTGAAGAAGGACACACCCTTTTTGTTTGGTCTTCCCTTGAAAGGTGAGCATCTTACCTTGGAAAACTGCATTCTGTGCTCAAGAACAACTCTCCACATTTAACTGGTGCATGGCAAAAAGGACATGGATGGACAGAGATTTCACTTTTTGGGTGGAATGAAAAGCTGAATGAACCAATGTATTAAAATCTCAGTGATGTGATGTAATTTTAGCCTATTAAACCTTATTATGGAAACAGTAGGATGATGGAAGCTCTAGTTAACCAACCCCTAGTCTCTCAAGCCAGTCTATCTCCAGACTGTCTGCTAGAACTAAATGAAATGTGAGTCCACGTGACCGGCTGGTTTACCAAGCTAAAAAACTGCATGGAATTAGCATAAAGTGAACATGTCTGTAACAGGGATGCTTGTGAGTACCCATAGAACCCATTCTCATTCAGATATCTTGAGGTGAGAGATCAAGAGATCCTTTGAAAAAGTTTTCCCCTCGCCAAAATTTTGCCTAACCTTGGAGCGTTATTTAGCCTCCTTCCCATAGAGAGGCAAAGTGACCACCTACTTTCTGCTTCAGCACTGTACCAGAGATTTTCATCCGCCATTTATTTTCTCATAGACATTTCGTAAAATGCTTCTAAAAATAATTTAACTTCGTCAAACCAAACGGTTCAGCTATATTTAGAAACAGGAGAGACCACATAACATTTCACTGGGACCAAAACGTAAAAAAAATTGCGGATTTAAAGAAAATAATTTTTCTGTGTAGTTTTTTTTTTAGTTTTGGTCCGAGTGAAATGTTCTATGGTCTGTCCAGATTCTAAATATAGCTGAACCATTTGGTTTGATGAAGTAAATCTATTTTTTATAAGCATTTTACGAAATGTCTATGGGACATTGAGGATCTAGGGCTAGGCCCTAGAGGTAGGAGGGGTCGATTGAGGGGAGTTTTTCATCTCTCACCTAATTTTGTCTCTACTTTTAATATGTGCTTTAAAGTGACATTAAACCCATTTGACATCCGCCATGTTAACAAACATCATATGAAGCCTCACATCATCATATAAAACACATTTAAGACAACAAGAAATGAACTTTACTGACTCATCATTGATCCGATCAATGCAGTAAAACCACACATACAGATGTCAGATGATCAATAACTAATAAGCAGCAGAGTAACACTTATAATGATCAAGTTGATGTGAAGGAGCATTTAGAAAAGTAACACACACATCATAAAAGAGATTCATGACAACACTATAGCAAATACCATGAAAGTGGAATACAGTTGAATATTCACTTTACTATAAAATGGAGAATTGAATCTACTTGAAGACAACACAAAGTAGTTGGATGAAACAGACTGAGTTCATTCCTTCTCTGTGAGAGAAGAATGTGAGCTTTACTCTGGCTATGCCGGCATGGAGGTCCACCTTGATCTATGACCGGTGCCTGGTATGGGAGAAGTGACAAAGCAATAGAGGAACCCAAGAGACACTATTTCTTCTTTTTGTTTGTAAAAGTAATATAGACTTAGGTTATCATTTTGAAATTCACATATTTCAAACCAATTTTAATTTCTAAGCGATTTGATACCAAACATAATGTATCACATGTATGAGTCCTTACCTCTTCATTAATCTGTGGCTGTGGGCTCAGGAGGTAGAGCGGGGCGTCCACTAATCAGAAGGTCGGTGGTTCGACCCCCGGCTCCTCCAGTCCGCATGTCGAAGTGTCCTTGGGCAAGACACTGAACCCCAAATTGCTCCCAAATTGCTCCCACACCAAATTGGTGTGTGAAGCGCTTTGGATAAAAGCGCTATATAAATGCAGTCCATTTAGCATTTAATCAGAGGTCACGTGGTCACTGGAGGCATCTGTGTGTCTGTGTGTGTGTGTGTGCCTGTGTGTGTGTGTGTGTGTGTGTGTGTGTGTGTGTGTGTGTGTGTGTGTGTGTGTGTGTGTGTGTGTGTGCCTGTGTGTGGTAAGTCATTCTTTGGTCTCCAGAGAGGCTTTCCTGGGCATCAAGGTGCAGAGTTCACGCAGGCATTCATTAGTCCTGTAATAAAGTTCTGTTTGGAGAAACACGAGTTGTGCTGTGTTCAGAAGTCGTAAACTTGTCTCGCAAGAGGAAAGCAAAGATTCACGAATGGAGCCTTTAATGATTAAAGAATACTTTTGTATATTCAAGGATTAAAGTTTAATCCTTCAATATACAAAAGTATTGTTGCTCAGAGAAACCCGCTTTGTCAAGGTCTGGGAAAGGTCTTTACAAGCCCACCTGGTGATAAGAAACCATTTGGAATGTAGAGAGGGCAGGAGGCTTTTCCATCCCTGCAAACATAGGTGATGCTTTCCAAACAGGGGGTGCACCATGACAGCCCAAAGATCCTATAGTATCCCCATGGATGCTATGTTAATGGATAGCTTGAGTTTGGTGATGTGGCTTAACAATAATAGTAGGCCTAGGCCTATTCTTAACACCTCGTTATCAGACTTTAATGTAAAAAAAAGCCTGAAAAGCCAGCAGTAAGCACAGAAGTACACAGAGTCGTTGCTAAGGAAACGCCAGGTCCGCCACTTAAAATGGCCGTGCGGGAACTTGGATTGTTTTTTTGTTTTGTTTTGTTTTTTTCTTCCCAAAATTCAGTACACAGTACGTGGACGACCTGTACCGAAAATGTTCAGGATGATTACGTGTACCGTTACACCCCTAATATATATACAACTATATACTATATAGCCTATTGGATTAGATTTGTGTAAATCGTTTACCTGTTGAAAAAAAAAAAAAAAAAAAAACATCTGGCCACAAGGGGGTGCATGTGTACCTGGTGCACCAACGTAAGATCCCAGTGCCTGCAAGTGAAGTTGTTTTTTAATCCAATACATTGGATTGGATTAGCCTTTATTGTCTCCCTTAGGATACATTTGTCTTGGGCATTCAAGAGAGCAAACAGTAGGTGACGTCAATAGCACACTGACTCACACACACACACGCACGCACGCACACACACGCACGCACACACACACACACATTCACACACACACACACACACACACACACACACACACACACACACACACACACACACACACACACACACAGTACAATCAAACTACAATTAACATTCAATACCACTATCGCTATACATCAAAAACATACAGACCAAGATTATCTGTAAGTATGCACATTCATAAAAGCTTGGATGTTCATGCGTGTTCATCTGTCTGTGTGTGTGTGTGTGTGTGTGTGTGTGTGTGTGTGTGTGTGTGTGTGTGTGTGTTGGCAGCGTATACACTGTAGGCATCTGTAAGTATGCAGGTGTGCCCTAGCAAATCAAATCCCCCGGAGGAGACTGTGAAGGTCTGATTTATTTGTGGAGTAGATTCATCTTCTGGTCGGCACATCTGCTTCTCTGCCCAGGGCACTCTGCACACTCTGGCTCTGTTGCCAATTTCCTATGCAAACGCAATGAGTGTGCGTGTCCTGCGTGCCTGTGTGTGTGTGTGTGTGTGTGTGCTGTATGCCTGTGTGTGTGTGCTGCATGCCTGTGTGTGTGTGTGCGTGTGCGCGTGTGCGTGCTGTATGCCTGTGTGTGTGTGCTGCATGCCTGTGTGTGCGTGTGCGTGTGCGTGCTGTATGCCTGTGTGTGTGTGTGTGTGTAAAGTGAAAGCCTAACTGTAACTGCAGGGATCAATGAACAGAGGCTCAGCCTGGCTTCCCTCAAACCCTTCAACATGGCTGAGATTGAACCTGACTCATCAATATTGACTAAATATAGAAACAGACTTAATCCAGCCTTAATCCTGCAAATACAGAAAGCCGGGCTTAAACCGCCAGCCAGGATCTCGTGTGCCCAAACCAATCATTTCTCATTTCCTCTGTCACAAGAGCCCGCCTCTTTTCCAGTCTAAACCAATCATTTCTCATTTCCTCTGTCACAAGAGCCGCCTCTTTTCCAGTCTATAATAATAGTTTTGTGTGAGGGTGTATGTGTGAGTGTTGTGTGTGTGTGTGTGTGTGTGTGTGTGTGTGTGTGTGTGTGTGTGTGTGTGTGTGTGTGTGTGTGTGTGTGTGTGTGTGTGTGCATATGCTTGTGTGTGGGATGTTTTGGACACGTTTCCTGCGCTGTCAAAGCATATCATGTGGGGGCACGGTGGCGCAGTGCATGGTCACCTCGCAGCAAGAAGGTCCTGGGTTCGATTCCCGCCCGGGATGCTGTGGTCGCTGAGCTTGTGTCGCCATCCCCCATGTCTTCAGTGCCCACGGCCCAGGTGGGCTCGTCAAGAGGGCCTTTCTGTGTGGAGTTTGCATGTTGTCCCCGTGTTCCCCTGGGGTTTTTTCCCTGCTAAAAACACGAAAAAAACATATCATGTGTGAGTGATTGATGACCTGTCATCACAGGCCTCTGCTTACTCTCCAGTCACTCCACTGCTGTTGCGTTTTCACTGCTCTGTCAAATTCAAATTCAAATTGGTTTATTGGCATGACGTACAGTACATGTGCACATGTTGCCAAAGCATATTCATGATTCATGCATAGTGCAGCAACCATCAGGACACATCCCCTTCATCCGGCTTCCCACCCACAGACACGGCCAATTGTGCCTGTATGGACGTCCGGCCAAGCTGGAGGTAACACAGGCGCTCGAACCTGCGACCCTCGTGTTGGTAGGCAAGGAATCTAATGCCAACTGTCTCAGACACTAGTCTAGTTTCTTTTTCTTTCTTTCTTCTCTCCTCTCTCTCTCTCTCTCTCTCTCTGCCACTTTGTCTCTGCGTGTCTCTTTCTCTCCTCCTTGGTAGTTTGGCTAACCTGCCTGGAAGGTACCATCGGGCTCTTGAAGTAGGGGGTTTCTTTTGATCTGTATGTTTCTTTTGATCTGCATGTTTTTTTGCCCGGGGCAGTCCAAGTGATGTCAAAGAAGCAACCGATGCAGGTCTTGTTGAAATTCCTGCTAGCTTGTGCTGATGATGGCACGTCTGCTGGCAGTCTGCGAGTGGGCCGGGTTAGAGTAATGATTACTGTCTTAGGGTTATGGCATAATAACCCTAAGCCAGTGGGTTCCCAACCTTAGGGTTGTGACACCTATGGCGATGAGTGGTAATTGCAGGTGAGATCCAAACGGTGTCAATGGGCTCACTATCAGATAGATAGTGACTTTAATTGTTATTAATTTTTTAGATGAAAATGTTTGAGATTATAACTTTAAATCAGGATTCTGAGAATAAAGTCAGAATTCTGAAAATAAAGTCAGAATCTTGAGATTAAAGTCTGTCAGGATCGGGGTTAGACGTGTGGATCTAATCGCGGGTAGTTGATGACCACGGGAAACTTGGTAGGTCTGGAGAAGCTGGGGTGTTGTGGAACTAGATAGCTAAGTCTGCAACGCTCGAAGTTGGGAACAGTTTGCAGAGGTTGACCTGATATTAGTTTAGGTTATGAATCACTGGCCAGAGCCTGCCGGAACAGGCCTTTATAGATCCGAGCATGACACCACCTGTGCTATGACATCATACCGTTTGTGACATCATCAGAGACATGACATCACCTGTGCTATGACATCACTAGCGAAAGGCATGAAAGACACTTATGAACCATGACATCATCAGTGATCGATGACATCATAGTCGGAATGACGACGTCAAAGTAGGAATGATGACGTCATCCTAACAGTACCCTCCCCTCAACGGATGCCACCTGGCGTCCAATGAGGCCTCTGGAGAACAGAAAATCTGCAGGCGCCTGGAGACCATCAAAAGGGTCAATGTGTTGGCCACTTCAGCTGACCGCGTGGTGGGTCAGCTGAAGCGGCCGGCGGAGAAACTGGTGCCTCAGGGTCTTCTGTGTTGGCCACTTCAGCTGACCGCGTGGTGGGTCTGCTGAAGCGGCCGGCGGGGAAACTGGCACCTCAGTGTCTTCTGTGTTGGCCACTTCGGCTGACCGCGTGGTGGGTCTGCTGAAGCGGCCGGCGGGGAAACTGGCACCTCAGGGTCTTCTGTGTTGGCCACTTCAGGTGACCGCGTGGTGGGTCTGCTGAAGCGGCCGGCGGGGAAACTGGCACCTCAGGGTCTTCTGTGTTGGCCACTTCGGCTGACCGCGTGGTGGGTCTGCTGAAGCGGCCGGCGGGGAAACTGGCGCCTCAGGGTCTTCTGTGTTGGCCACTTCAGCTGACCGCGTGGTGGGTCTGCTGAAGCGGCCGGCGGGGAAACTGGCACCTCAGGGTCTTCTGTGTTGGCCACTTCGGGTGACCGCGTGGTGGGTCTGCTGAAGCGGCCGGCGGGGAAACTGGCATCTCGGGAGCCTCCTCCTTGATTGGCGGAAATGTACCCGCTAAATCCATTTCTGAGTGATTCATACTGTCAGGATCGGGGTTAGACGTGTGGATCTAATCGCGGGTAGTTGATGACCACGGGAAACTTGGTAGGTCTGGAGAAGCTGGGGTGTTGTGGAACTAGATAGCTAAGTCTGCAACGCTCGAAGTTGGGAACGGTTTGCAGAGGTTGACCTGATATTAGTTTAGGTTATGAATCACTGGCCAGAGCCTGCCGGAACAGGCCTTTATAGATCCGAGCATGACACCACCTGTGCTATGACATCATACCGTTTGTGACATCATCAGAGACATGACATCACCTGTGCTATGACATCACTAGCGAAAGGCATGAAAGACACTTATGAACCATGACATCATCAGTGATCGATGACATCATAGTCGGAATGACGACGTCAAAGTAGGAATGATGACGTCATCCTAACAAAGTCAGAATTCTCAGATTAAAGTCAGAATTCTGAGGGGGGGTGGGGAAGAAGTATACTGTTACATGTGACATCACTGATGATGTCACTGATGATATTATCGATTATCGATATCGGTGTACCGGAATTTGAATGTCTCGGGTCCCTAGATTTTTGTGACGTCAAAATTTGGTCACAAGCCCAAAAAGGGTGGGAACCCCTGGGGAGAGACCAGTGCAGGGACAGTCTGGAGGATGGAGAAACCCATAGCGATTTTTGCAAAATACTGTAGCCACTTTTGAAATGCGTGTTTCAACATATTGCTGTGTGATGATGACATGTTGTCCTATATTGCTTTGGCCATTGTTGACTTCTATAGTCTTGTTCTTGGTCTATTCTTGGTGTGTTGTTTTGTTGGCTGTCTTGAGCACGTACAGGCAGGATGAGGAGATGTATTCACCACACTGCGCGCTCGGCTTGCTTCATGCCCAGGGACTGTTTTTAATCAAGTGGATTTCTGAATGGAATTCAACCCTTAGTTCTTCTCTTCATCCCCACTTCTCTGCCATTTCTTTGGCTGGACTCTGCTGTGACTTTGGAGGCTGTTGATTATTTTGCTTCAAATGAGGACAAACAGCCTCGCTTTGCTTTGCTTTTCCAATCACACATAAAGATCTGAGGCTAATGGGAGGCAGTGCAGTGGCACCGCTGTATTGACTGTGAGGACCGCCTCCTGCCTACTGCCCCCTCATGGCTGCTTTCACTAATAAGTCTGAATCTCATTGATCTCTCTGTGTGTGTGTGTGTGTGTGTGTGTGTGTGTGTGTGTGTGTGTGTGTGTGTGTGTGTGTGTGTGTGTGTGTGCGTGCGTGCGTGTGTGTGTGTGTATACTGAATTAGTCAGCTGAAATTAGTCAAAATGGGAATATCTATTTACCCTTGGCCAGAGCAAAGCAACATAGTTTTCGATTTTCAAATTCGATCCCACATTCCTCTACAGTAGCAGAATTAAGTGTGTGTGTGTGTGTGTGTGTGTGTGTGTGTGTGTGTGCGTGCGTGTGCGCGTGCGTGCGTGTGCGCGTGCGTGTGTGTGCGTAATGCGCACACTGTAAAAAAGTAATAATACTCTCTACTACAGTATTTATGTATTTTGTCTGAGTTTTGTACTTAGTATATTTCTGCCAACTTTCACATTTACTCCACTACATTTCTTAAATTAAACATATACTTGTCCTCCATTCTCCTAAGCATCTTCGTTACTCGTTACTACAAAATAAAATCAGAAGAAATTTGGTAGCCTGCAAGCAAGCAGGTATTTGGTGAATCAGTGCCACTCCAGGTCAGATGGAGATGAACATGAGTAGAATCAACGCTTGCTTGCTTTTTTTTGTTAACAGCATTTACTTGTGGACAACTGTTCTGATGGAATGGAAGTCCCCCTCCCCGCCTTCCTTTCAATTGTGGTTGACGGACATGATCTCTGTTATACGGATGGAGAGACTCAGGTTCCTGAGGACCAACTCCCTTAGAAAATGGGGGATGACTTCCCTGGCTGGTTTCTCATGGACCCCTTGCGTGTGATCCCATGAGCGACGTCTCTTAAAGGCACATAGCACCTTATGCTGCTGGTAGCACCATGTTGTAATATTCAATGTTTATGTATGTATGTATGTATGTATGTATGTATGTATGTATGTATGTATGTATGTAAGCTTTTTCTTTTCTCTTCCTGTATCTGAGCCTGTTTGTCTTGTTTTGTTTGTGTGTCCCGACAAAATTTTTAAATAAAATATGGTAAAAAAGAAAAACAGCATTTATTTGTACTTAATATCAGAAAATTGCTTTTCATACTTAAGTACAGTAAATATCAGACAAGTTTTTTACTCAAGTGATATTCTAGGTGACTTTCTGGTAAGGTATCTGTACTTTTCCTCAAGCAGAGTGGCTTTCACGTATTCACCATCCACCACTGTGTAAGTGCTTGAGTATTAACCATGCCATCTGTGTAAGGTCGTCTGCCAGGTCTGCCTAACGCCAGGCGGTGACAGAGCTGTCTACAATAACAACTGACTCTGTGTGTGTGTGTGTGAGAGAGAGAGAGAGAGAGAGAGAGAGAGAGAGAGAGAGAGAGAGAGAGAGCATGCATCTGATTCCATGACTGACGCTGCCTCTGATGCTATGCGAAGTGTCCTTATTGTCTGCTGGGTAGGAGCTGTCAGCATCTCTGCGGCTGTGTTGTGCTGAGCTGTGGCTATAGGTGACGGAGGCGGGGCTGTGTGGTGCTGAGCTGTGGCTAGGTGACGGAGGCGGGGCTGTGTGGTGCTAGGTGACAGAGGCGGGGCTGTGTGGTGCTAGGTGACGGAGGCGGGGCTGCGTGGCACTGAGCTGTGGCTATAGGTGATGGAGGCGGGGCTGTGTGGTGCTAGGTGACGGAGGCGGGGCTGTGTGGTGCTAGGTGATGGAGGCGCGGCTGTGTGGTGCTGAGCTGTGGCTATAGGTGACGGAGGCGGGGCTGTGTGGTGCTAGGTGATGGAGGCACGGCTGTGTGGTGCTGAGCTGTGGCTATAGGTGACGGAGGCGGGGCTGTGTGGTGCTAGGTGACGGAGGCGGGGCTGTGTGGTGCTGAGCTGTGGCTAGGTGACAGAGGTACGGCAGGCTCACTGTTTGCTGGTGACTCTGCCCTGTGGGAGGGACAGACAGCAGGTGGCTCCAGACAGCTTGGCTCTCCACTGCCTCCCTCCTCAACAGCTACTGTATGGAGGAGTGCTGATTGACCAGTGGGATCCTGGGTGTGAGACTACTTTAAATTGTAAATCGAGATGACAACAGACAAACACATTTGAAAAATAAACCCCTATATGGGAATTTGCTTGGTCGAACA
>NC_139647.1:2864740-2877240 GCF_964638095.1 Poromitra crassiceps | reverse complement strand
TACAGCGCCCGGGGACCAACTCACATTCAATTGGCAGTGCCTTGGTCCTATGCACTGATAGGAGTATTAACCCTAACATACATGTCTTTGATGGTGGGAGGAAACCGGAGCACCCGGAGGGAAACCCAAACGAACACGGGGAGAACATGCAAACTCCACACAGAAAGGACCTGGGATGGACCCGGGATTCGAACCCGGGACGTTCTTGCTGTGTCGCTCGGGTGTATTTGGATAGAATGCCAGGAAATAATCACAACTGTACTTCATTTTATGTATTGCCTTCATTTTGATATAAGCTTTCATGATGCTCTTTACCGAGGCGGGTCACATGCCTTGAGATAACTCTTGTTGTGATTTGGCGCGATATAAATATAAATTGATTGATTGACACACACACACACATATCTCATATCTCATATCAGTAGAGATACGTATAAGATAAGAGGGACTGTGTAAAATACATCGAGCTAACAATCTGCACGGCCAACCCGAATAGGGCGAGAGCCGGCCCAGTCTGACTCCAACACTAATCTCCCCAATACGCGCCCCTGGTACTCCGCTGTGCTGCGCTTGTCTCTCCCAATAACTGTCCTGTCTCCATTAAGCCCAGGTTTGTGGTTAAGCCTCAGGGCAATTTAAACTGAAGTGATGCAACCACCTTGCCTCTTCTGGAGTGGAGGCAGAGAGAGAGAGAGAGAGAGAGAGAGAGAGAGAGAGAGAGAGAGAGAGAGAGAGAGAGAGAGAGAGAGAGAGAGAGAGAGAGAGAGAGAGAGAGAGAGAGAGAGAGAGAGAGAGAGAGAGAGAGAGAGAGAGAGAGAGAGAGAGAGAGCGAGAGAGAGCGAGAGCGCTCCCCTCAGACTTGTAGTATGTGTTGTTCTCCAGCAGAGTAAATACACACACACAGATAATGGATTGGCCACACCTGATGATTTAATAGCCTGATCACTCTAAAGCCCCAGACACACCGAGGCAACGAAGTTGCGACTGTTGTGTCTCCTGCACGTCGCCTGTGTCGGGCCCACAAACGCCTACAGTCAACTAGCACATACGATCTGCGCCTGCATGAGACCTACGACTGTGCATATACAAACCAGGTCCATGAAACCAAGCAGTGTTTGCCGACAATAGCATTTTCGCACCACTCTCGCTCACCACTTAAAGGGTTTGGTAATCTAGCTTCCACTCCAGAGTAGGTCTGATAAAAAGTCAGTGCCCTTGTCAGTCTTTTGCTTGTGGAAGAAGAAAGGAAGAGGGCGAAAAACCAGAATCATGTAACGCACAATGCTATCACAGTGCTACATTTGAAGTGTGTTAGGGGAGCTCAGTGGGCCGTGCTGCGCTTCAGTGGCTGACATAATGAGCAGCTATAGTTGGTAGTTGATCCATGTCTCAGGTGCTGCCTCACGCGTGGCTGCTCCAGAGTGGAGGGATGTAAAGCTTAGCCGAGCGCTAACTCTTTTATAGCTCAGGATATCAAAAGCACACATTGTACATTATCACATTGTACATTATCACACGGTCGACACAGAAAACGCTTGCATCTCCAATTTTGCCTTATAACCACAGGTAGAAAAGACCTCTACATGACACTGTGAACAACGTGTTGAAAAGGCAATGGGGATCCTTCTATTTTTATTTATTTATTTATTTATTTATTTATTTATTTATTTATTTATTTATAAACCAAAAAAGGTAACAGCCTCGAATCAGCAACCTTGCCTGCCTGTGTCCGGTCCATACAGAGGACAGAACTGAGGCCAAACAACTTACGTTCATAAGAACTGAATGCTAATAGGTTGTTCCATTTCAACAGACCACCACATTTCTTGGCAACACTCACGCAAGGAGGCGGAGTCACTTATTTATTATAAACATGCCATAGGATATGTGGTATTAAGTCAGCACCAGTGGCTCCTGCATTACATTACTGGCTTTCCTTGGGAAGCTAAGCAGGTCTGGCCTAGGATACTCCTTGGATGGGAGACTGGTGCTGGAAGTGGTGTTGGAGGACCAGTAGGGGGTGCTCTTCCCCTCTTGTCTGAGTGGTCTTATGAATAATCTGATCTGATGAATAATCTCCCGAATGCCCCAGGGGCACAGTCCTTCGGATGAGACGTTAAACCGAGGTCCTGACTCTCTGTGGTCATTAAAGATCCCATCGGCACTAGGGCTGTCACTTTTCATTCGAAATTCGAATTCAACTTCGAATGTGGGGGAGGAGGGCATGTTCGAATGTATAATTGACCTGTTCGATTTTTTTTTTTTTTTTTTTTTTTTTTATTCATTTATTTTTTTATGAACCTAAATTAACCAACTGCTGCTTGCTGGTAATGTTAATCCCATGTCAGAAAAAGTCTCCAGATTTGTCGCGTTAGTCTCTTCTGAGAAAGATTGTCTCCAGGGTCTGAAAAGTTGTCTCGAGTTGGATGCAGCCAAGTTTGTGAGGCAGTGTTGTGACTGTGAGCGTCCAAGCTAACACGTCGGGCTGATGCCCGGTGGCCTGGCCTGAATTTTTTTTTTTTTTTTTTTTTTTTAAATTAACCAAAAAACTTTGAATATATTCGAACGAATTTCGGGCAATTAAAGTTTGTTCGAACTTTATTTTGGGAAAAAGTGACAGCCCTAATCGGCACTCCTCGCAAGAGTAGGGGTGTAACCCCGGTGCCCTGGGGGCTGTAACCCCGGTGCCCTGGCTAAATTCCCACACAGGAGCTTCCTTCAATCATGGCCACCTAACCATCCCTCGTCACTTAATTGGCACATTCAGACAGTCCTCAACTCTCCGCTGTGATAGGCTGTTGTGTGGTGAGCGTTCTGGCGAAAACGGGCTGCCGTGCATCACCCAGGAGGGTGCTACACACATCGATGGTGGATGAGTTGAGTTTCCTCCCCCTCCCTCCCCTGATATGTGAAGCGCTTTGAGCGTCTTGAAAGGTGCTATTTAAATCCAATCAATCATAAGTTGGGTAATTTTATAGCTATATTGTGCACCTGTCATAGTTACCGGCACAAGTATTTTTGCAATAGAAATCTAATCGCTCAGATTGTGATGATGATAGCCATCTTGTTTTACAGCGTGTGTGCACAGCTGACAGGCATAGGGTACATGCACGTCTCTTTCTGGCTGCACTGTGGATATTATTGCTTTCAGTTCTGACATTGTGACAGACATTGAATTCGTAACATTATAACCATTATGCACAGCAGGACACGCATCGCATCGAAATATCATCACAAATATTCTGATGATGATAGCCGTTTGTTTTACAATTGTGTGTGCACAGTTAAAGCAGCTACGAGCAACTTTTTCGATTGTTATTAAACAGTATAAATTTAATATCAATGCATCACATCTTACCTCTAATAGTCGACGATACCAACGCAGAGTAGTCTCGCTTGAACCCTGAGTGAATCGGCCAGTGTTAGTGTGTCTGTAGCCAGGGCAGATCAGGAATTGAAATGAAACGGTTTGCAGCAGCCACTTCGGCCATAACCACAAAATAACTTCCAAAAAACCTGTTAGAATATAACGAGAGATGTTCCCGCGAGTATGCGTGGCGTTCACATTGTTTATGTTATGTTGCTAGGCAGCGCAAACGGCGTAAAAAGGCAGCTGCGTTTCACTTCCGCGTTTCACTTCCGGGTTACCCGGTCCGGTCGCTCTAGAGAGCCCCCTGTTACAGACTATAGACTTAATAATCACCTAAGGGAGCAATCTCAGATACACACGGCTTTGGTCTCGTCGACTATTAGAGGTAAGATGTGATGCATTGATATTAAATTTATACTGTTTAATAACAATCGAAAAAGTTGCTCGTAGCTGCTTTAACAGGCATAGGCTAAATGTATTGCATTTCTCGTTGCGGCTGCACTTTGCATATTATTAATTTAATTTCTTATATTGTCATAGCCATTTCATCCAAAACATTATTACAAAGCACATACATTTGTCTGATTATCCATATAGAATAAATGCACTTGTTGCATCTATTGTGTTGTTATTGCTGAAAGACTGGATGGGTGGTGACCGCACCTTTGTACTGTATGTGAGTTTTGTCATTGCCTTGTGGTCACTTGTATTAGTGAATATTCTTTGGCCAGTTTCAATTTAAAACTACATTTATATCGAGTGCCATATCTGCTTATATAGTCTTGAAAATCAACTATTTTCTTAGCACTCCCACGTATTGAGCAACCCTTCCCCCCCCCCTCCCCGCCACCTTACCACTGGGGAGAGAAAAAAACCCTGGTGCCGTGCCTGCAACATCTGCATTCATCTCCATTCTCAGCAGACATGACTTGGTATCCCGCAGGGTTCAATTTTGGATCCCATTTACTCTGCATTTAAATGTTTCCACTTGGACGTATTATAATTGATTTTCACCAAAGACACACAGTCTGCTGATAAAACCTAACGACACGAACAGTTTAGCAACTCCCAAAAACTGCTTTGCAAATATTAAATGCTGAATGTTGCAGAATCATCTACAACTAAATGAAACCAAATCATATTCAGTCTTTTTCAACCCACACAAATCCAACATTACTTGATACCCTGTGAATTAGGTATTTATAACTAACAGTAATCAATACAAGCCAGTAGCAAGAACCTTGCATGTCGTCTTTATGCTTATTTGAGCTTTGACAAGCAGGTTAAGCTGTGCTGCTGAGATCAAACATGTGATGTCTCAGTCTGACATAATCTGCTTTTACCTCCTTTTGAGATGTTTGATCTCCTTACTGCTGAAACGGTTTCTCTCAACTGAATTTCTCAACTCTGTAAAACGAATCCGTTTTTGTCCTTTTCTGATCTGGAAAAAAGTCACCCCCTGCTTTGATCTGTTCTGTCTTAGACTATTTCACTCTTTGCATTCATGCCTCAGTCAAACATCCCTCTCTTGTCTCAGTCAAACATCCCTCTCTCGCCTCAGTCAAACATCCCTCTCTTGTCTCAGTCAAACATCCCTCTCTCTTGTCTCAGTCAAACATCCCTCTCTTGTCTCAGTCAAACATCCCTCTCTTGTCTCAGTCAAACATCCCTCTCTCGCCTCAGTCAAACCTCCCTCTCTTGTCTCAGTCAAACATCCCTCTCTTGTCTCAGTCAAACATCCCTCTCTCTTGTCTCAGTCAAACATCCCTCTCTTGTCTCAGTCAAACATCCCTCTCTCTTGTCTCAGTCAAACATCCCTCTCTTGTCTCAGTCAAACATCCCTCTCTCGCCTCAGTCAAACATCCCTCTCTCGCCTCAGTCAAACATCTCTCTCTTGTCTCAGTCAAACATCCCTCTCTTGTCTCAGTCAAACATCCCTCTCTCGCCTCAGTCAAACATCCCTCTCTCGCCTCAGTCAAACATCTCTCTCTTGTCTCAGTCAAACATCCCTCTCTTGTCTCAGTCAAACATCCCTCTCTCGCCTCAGTCAAACATCCCTCTCTTGTCTCAGTCAAACATCCCTCTCTCTTGTCTCAGTCAAACATCCCTCTCTTGTCTCAGTCAAACATCCCTCTCTTGTCTCAGTCAAACATCCCTCTCTCGCCTCAGTCAAACCTCCCTCTCTTGTCTCAGTCAAACATCCCTCTCTTGTCTCAGTCAAACATCCCTCTCTCTTGTCTCAGTCAAACATCCCTCTCTTGTCTCAGTCAAACATCCCTCTCTCTTGTCTCAGTCAAACATCCCTCTCTTGTCTCAGTCAAACATCCCTCTCTCGCCTCAGTCAAACATCCCTCTCTTGTCTCAGTCAAACATCCCTCTCTCGCCTCAGTCAAACATCCCTCTCTCGTCTCAGTCAAACATCCCTCTCTCGCCTCAGTCAAACATCCCTCTCTTGTCTCAGTCAAACATCCCTCTCTTGTCTCAGTCAAACATCCCTCTCTCGTCTCCAAGATCACCCGTCTGCAGTTTACTGATGACTTTTAAGGCACAGATAACGACACCAAGCTCACTGACCTTTTAACCACGTGTGGCTGCCCCCTTTGGCAAGTCCCTACTGGTTCTTCCAAGATGTAGATGAACAACAACAGGCGATCGGGAGCTTGACATCAGAGCTCCTAGACGTTGGAACAACCTGTATCACTTTTTAAATCACTTCCTAAAGTCTATTTTTATTATCTACGTCAGGCAAAGTCTGGGTATATGTGTGTGTGTGTGTGTGTGTGTGTGTGTGTGTGTGTGTGTGTGTGTGTGTGTGTGTGTGTGTGTGTGTGTGTGTGTGTGTGTGTGTGTGTGTGTGTGTGTGGTCCTATTCCACGGCTCATTCACTCCAGTTAGCTCATTGTTTACTTTCACCTTTGGGGCCCATCACTATGAGTCAGAGCAACATGAACACACAATAGTCCGTTTTAGCATCAAGCCCAAAGTGTTGAATCTTTTTCAGTAGCAGCTCTCTGTAGCCTAGAAGGACATGGCCTCGCTTAACGGTAAAAGCTGCTCCTGACAGTGATGTGTGGTGAATAAAACAGGCTAATCCTTCATGCTAGCTGTTAGCTAGATTGCCATGTTGTGTTCTCATCTCCTCTGCTAATCCACAGCCAGCTGAAGTGGCTGCATGAGGAGACGCGCAGCATTTCTCACAATGTTCACAAAATAACCAGCATGCACCTGAGCTCAGCATAATGCACTGTGCGTTCGATGTGTTTGGATGTATGTTTGTGTTTGTGCATGTGTGTATACGCGTGTACTGTGTATGTGTGTGTGTGTGTGTGTGTGTGTGTGTGTGTGTGTGTGTGTGTGTGTGTGTGTGTGTGTGTGTGTGCGTGCGTGCATGCGTGCGTACGTACAGAGAAGTAATATCCTCCAGTATGACTCACAGGGTGGAAATTAAAGCCGGGGATGATCCATTCTTCAATAAGCCAACACTTCATTTTGACAGATCATTAACGAGACATTATCTTTCATTAAGCGCCTCTGTATTACTTATTCAATACTCCTAGTACACACAATACACACACACACACCACACAAACGCAGGCATATACACACATGCACACGCACGCACACACACACACACACACACACACACACACTGATTATTCAACCCCGTCACAGAATAAAATGTTGCCAGCACTCTACAGTACGTGCTAGCAGGGAATGGGATATGCAGAATATCAACTTGGTTAGGAAATAGAGGCTATATTTCTGCCCCCACAGTATTTCTCTAGAATAGATCCTCCCCTGATACTTGGCACTGAACCTTCTTCTTGGTCTCTTTAAGGTGTGGTTTCTCTCTGGGGACCAGGGACCGTTTCCGAGCACACTTGTCCCCAAACTGACCCCAGGTCAGTTTGTTTGATCAGTGTGAAGGTTGCGTTCAGTACCGCCGGGTACGGAAGAGTGAAGTGGACTGCTATGTCTTTACTGTGTGATGATGACCAAATTATCCTCTGGTTTTGGACTTTTGTTAGCCTGGGAACCTGATGCTAGCTATTATCAGCTAACTGCAAATGCAATGCAGTGCAATGTGAATTGGTTTGGCGATGCCAGGTTTGGCTCCTCCACAGCAGGGACGTGCAGAAAACATTAGAGGGGCAGGGGCTCAAATTCTTAAAAGGGCACTTCGGCGCAGAAATGCCACCGTCCGGAGGGCGGCGGCGGAAATTTCAGGCAATTCGAAGGCCAATTTAGGGGTATAACTCATTTTGATATGAGTTATATCTGATCTATCTGTCAGTGTGCGCCTGTGCTGCTGTCGTTCAGTCTGCATGTGGCTGAGTGCACACTGCTGGAGTGGGCGGGGACGGGCCGTCTCGCTCTCAACAGGCAATGGGCAAGCCACGTGCGGTTTTTGGGCTGCTGCCTTCAGGGGCGGCTTAGAAAAACACTGGTCCATGTAGAAGCCTATTAGAAATGGTGCATTCAAGGCCAAGAGAGCTCGGAAAAGGCATTTCTCTTTGAATGCTGCCTTCAGTGATGGCATGGAAAGGGCAATTTCCATACAAAGCACCATTAGAAATGCTGCATTCATGGTCAGGAAAGGGCACTTTTTACAGACTGAAAAAAAGGCAGGGGCTCAAGCCCCCTTTGATGTCTATGTGTGCACGTGCCTGCTCCACAGCACTATCAGAAGATACGCAACTTTTGAAAACAACTTTGCGGTGACGTTAATGTGACAACACATTTGGGGGTTAGTGGGCTGGAGCAGTTTCCTCTCATCCATCTGTCTGCAGCCATTTCTTCTTTCAATCATACCCTCTCCTCCTCCGTCCACGCGTCGCTCTCTGCTCTCATCCATCTCCCTTACTGGCTTCTTTCCCGCTCGCGCCGTTAAACTGGTCCGCTCGCCTCCTCGGCCGAGCACACCGCAGCCATCGATCAGAGGGCTGATTTTATGGGCCTTTTCCCCTCCTGATGGCTATTTAGCTGTCCTCACCAGACCCGCGGGCTGTTTGTTATTGTAAGTGTTTGTCCAACACATTTGGGCCGTTTGCTCACGATGGCAGACGGATGAAGAATGAACGCGTTTTATGGGAAGTTATGACGACTGTGCGCGCCGGCGGATCAATGTGCCATAACGGAGAGACGGGACGTGATAACGAGATGTTTGTGAAAGGATATTGAATAAGTCACTAATTGAGATGAAGGATGATGGACCAGTGAGAGAGATGGGATTCACCGCCGTATATGTAAGGGATAATGTATAGTGAGGCGGTGATTACGGGGGAAATAATGACCGACAGGTGAATGATTGAGCCCGACACGCAGCGGAGGGCTTAATCATTCACCTGAAGGTCATTATTTCCCAGTAATCACCGGCTCACTATACATTATCCCGCTTAGAACACGGCCTACAACTAAATCATTCAATAATCTGACAAAAATAATTATTCAAATAGATTTTTTAATAGCGTTTTCAACGACAAAGCGGTTTCATTCGTAATTGGCACACAAGACACCACAGCTGCAACTGGTTGGCCTAATTAGTAACGTCTGCTGACAAAAGGCTCTTATCAACTGATTAATCCAGGTGTGGCAGAGCAGCGGTCGGTTGTCGAGAAATAATGACCGGTGAATCTTGTTGATTGACCAATCAGAATCGAGTATTCAAGAGAGCCGTGTTCTAACAGGGTATAACCTCGTGACCGATGATATCAAGAGAAAAAAAGGCCTTGTTTAAACCCTGCCCCATTCTCTCTCTCCTTGTCTCTCTCTGTCTCTCTCTCTCTCTCTGTCTCTCTGTCTCTGTCTCTCTCTGTCTCTCTCTCTCTCTCTCTCTCTGTCTCTCTCTCTGTCTCTCTCTCTGTCTCTGTCTCTCTCTCTGTCTCTGTCTCTCTCTCTCTCTGTCTCTGTCTCTGTCTCTCAATTCAATTCAATTCAATTCAAAGAGGCTTTATTGGCATGACCTATAGTGAATTACAGTATTGCCAAAGCACATTGTACATGGTAGTACAGACATAGGGAAAAATACAGTTTGTAACAGACAAAACAGAAAACATGATGTTACTGTAACAACATACAGGTAGTTCGAACAACAACCATGTCAACAATATTTTGTTATGAAATATACAGATATATACATATTGATTGTGCTTGAAATAGAGAGAGGGAAGTGTGTGTGTGTGTGTGTGTGTGTGTGTGTGTGTGTGTGTGTGTGCGTGCGTGCGTGTGTGTGTGTGTGTGTGGTGATGTGCTTTTCTGGAGGGGTGTGTGTGTGTGTGTGTGTGTGTGTGTGTGTGTGTGTGTGTGTGTGTGTGTGTGGACAAGGTGCTCACTCACTGTCCCTCTCTCTGTCTCCCTCTCTCTCTCTCTCTCTGATTAAAGCCAGCATGCTATAATTAAGCCCTGTATTCTCTTCCATGGGCGTACGGAGGACTTCAACGTGATTCAGTTGCTGTCAGAAGCGACTGCAGGAAAACACGAGCTGTGCCTCTGACAGGAAGTCACACACACACTCACACACACACTCACTGATGGAGGCGAACAGGAGAGTTTGTCAGCCCTCCTCTCTGCAGCACCCAGCCTATATGACAATTAGACAGACAGTACCGTAGATGAGAAATCACTTTCAAAAATGTAAATCTTGTATATCCGCTCTGAATTTCAATTGGATTCTGATCTGTGATGATTGAATTGGAGAACAGTACAATCACGTCGCCACTAAGCAAATCAATTTGCGGTTTGTGGTTTACAGCGTAGTGAACTCATGCCCCCTTAGGTCCACTAAACAGCACTTTTCATTACTCTGGTGGTGTGGTGCAGGAGGTGCATGTGTGTTCCTTTTCTGTATATCTGCTTCCATACGTCTATGAAGACTTTTAGCCTGATTTCACCTGAATGTTAACTGTGTTAAAGTAACACTCCGGCCATTTTCAACCAGCTTTGTATCATTACAACATCAATAGTATATCAGAAAACTGTAAACCGTTTTGCAGACATTTGTTTAGTTTGACAGTTAATGAGAGTTGATTTGAGTTCAGTTGTGGACCAGTGATTTCATTTGTGCATGAATGACATCACTGGTCCACAACTGAACTCTATGATAACTCTATGATATAATAAGGATATGAGCTGCTGCGTGGCAGAAAATAAGCTATTTACAGCATGTAAAAACACAACATTATACATTCCCCGTATTCCTCGTTTCCAGGCCGTTGCTCGTCGCATGTAGTTTTGTGATGCATCGATAAAAATAAAAGAAAAATCAGGGTGAGTTAAAAATCATAATTAAAGCTGGAAATAAGGTGGTAAAAACCCAGAATTCTCCTTTATTATGCAGAATAAAGATGAGGTGTGTAGTGGATGAGAGAGAGAGAGAGAGAGAGAGAGAGAGAGAGAGAGAGAGAGAGAGAGAGAGAGAGAGAGAGAGAGAGAGAGAGAGAGAGAGAGAGAGAGAGAGAGCATGCACTTTACACTCATGAGTAATTCATGCAGGTTCTGTTCTGCCTCCTTCTCTTGCCTCCAGGCTAGTAAACATCAAGAGATGCATCACTATTCAGCCTGCTCCTCTCTCATGTAGCTGCTCTGTGCCAGACGTGCAGCCTGCTCCTCTCTCATGTAGCTGCTCTGTGCCAGACGTGCAGCCTGCTCCTCTCTCATGTAGCTGCTCTGTGCCAGACGTGTAGCCTGCTTCTCTCTCATTTAGCTGCTCTGTGTCAGACGTGCAGCCTGCTCCTCTCTCATGTAGCTGCTCTGTGCCAGACGTGCAGCCTGCTTCTCTCTCATTTAGCTGCTCTGTGCCAGACGTGCAGCCTGCTCCTCTCTCATGTAGCTGCTCTGTGCCAGACGTGCAGCCTGCTTCTCTCTCATTTAGCTGCTCTGTGTCAGACGTGCAGCCTGCTCCTCTCTCATTTAGCTGCTCTGTGTCAGACGTGTAGCCTGCTTCTCTCTCATTTAGCTGCTCTGTGTCAGACGTGTAGCCTGCTTCTCTCTCATTTAGCTGCTCTGTGTCAGACGTGCAGCCTGCTCCTCTCTCATTTAGCTGCTCTGTGTCAGACGTGTAGCCTGCTTCTCTCTCATTTAGCTGCTCTGTGTCAGACGTGTAGCCTGCTTCTCTCTCATTTAGCTGCTCTGTGCCAGACGTGCAGCCTGCTCCTCTCTCATTTAGCTGCTCTGTGTCAGACGTGTAGCCTGCTTCTCTCTCATTTAGCTGCTCTGTGTCAGACGTGCAGCCTGCTTCTCTCTCATGTAGCTGCTCTGTGCCAGACGTGCAGCCTGCTTCTCTCTCATTTAGCTGCACTGTGCCAGACGTGCAGCCTGCTTCTCTCTCATTTAGCTGCTCTGTGTCAGACGTGCAGCCTGCTTCTCTCTCATTTAGCTGCTCTGTGCCAGACGTGTAGCCTGCTTCTCTCTCATTTAGCTGCTCTGTGTCAGACGTGCAGCCTGCTTCTCTCTCATGTAGCTGCTCTGTGCCAGACGTGCAGCCTGCTTCTCTCTCATTTAGCTGCACTGTGCCAGACGTGCAGCCTGCTTCTCTCTCATTTAGCTGCTCTGTGTCAGACGTGCAGCCTGCTTCTCTCTCATTTAGCTGCTCTGTGCCAGACGTGCAGCCTGCTTCTCTCTCATTTAGCTGCTCTGTGTCAGACGTGCAGCCTGCTCCTCTCTCATTTAGCTGCTCTGTGTCAGACGTGTAGCCTGCTTCTCTCTCATTTAGCTGCTCTGTGTCAGACGTGCAGCCTGCTCCTCTCTCATTTAGCTGGTCTGTGTCAGACGTGCAGCCTGCTCCTCTCTCATTTAGCTGCTCTGTGCCAGACGTGTAGCCTGCTCCTCTCTCATGTAGCTGCTCTGTGTCAGACGTGCAGCCTGCTCCTCTCTCATTTAGCTGCTCTGTGTCAGACGTGTAGCCTGCTTCTCTCTCATTTAGCTGCTCTGTGTCAGACGTGCAGCCTGCTCCTCTCTCATTTAGCTGCTCTGTGTCAGACGTGTAGCCTGCTTCTCTCTCATTTAGCTGCTCTGTGTCAGACGTGTAGCCTGCTTCTCTCTCATTTAGCTGCTCTGTGCCAGACGTGCAGCCTGCTCCTCTCTCATTTAGCTGCTCTGTGTCAGACGTGTAGCCTGCTTCTCTCTCATTTAG
>NC_139647.1:2849740-2859740 GCF_964638095.1 Poromitra crassiceps | reverse complement strand
TCTCACATGTGGAGAGCGCTGACAAGCCGTTTTTAGGATGAATTAGGAAGAGAGAGAGATGATGGTCGTCTCATGAAGAGAGAGAGATGATGGTCGTCTCATGCAGATATCAACTCGACTTCATGGCTTCGTGATGACTCTCTTAGCGCTGAAGAGGATCAGAGGAGCAAGAACGCTGTCAAAACAATGTGAGTGTAGAGATGTTGCACACCCGGGAGTGACAGGCCATACAAACACCTACCCTCATTATCGTTAGTAAGTCCAACTTCTGGGAAATAGGTTGACGTATAAAAGGCAAAAGAAGGAGGATTTTGGAGGTAATTTGGGGGAACAACACCTAATGTTTAGTGTTGACAATATGGCCGTAAACAACACCTTATCGTGCTACAGTACCACGCTGGCACCAGGCCCAGTATCTGCTCCAACACCCTCCTCTGTGGGTCTCACCTCACAGCTCTGACGGGAGCGTATGTTCCTGTCCCACACCAGAAGCCCACACACTGTGGGCGTTTCCACACGAGGAACCATCGCCCACCTCTCCCCCCCCCATCCCCCCCCCTGCTGGTCAGCTTTCATATTACAAATGTTGTTCCGTGCCCGCGGGCACACACTTGCCTATCTATATACGAACTCCGACGCAATAGGTTGGCGTTATGCACCTAGTTGGTTTGCGATCAACCCAATAAACCCAAAGAAGAAGAAGAGTAGGCTAGTAGGCTACATACACTTGCCAAGTGGACGAGCTGGATTATGTTTGCACTGTTGTGACGTAGGCTACAAGAGGTGAATAGGAGTTTGTGTATTGTTTTCTATACTGTGACGTATGGTGTAAAAGCAGGGGCGTATGCAGAAATTGAATTATAGGTGGGCTTGGATCAAATTGGGTGGGCCTGGATAGGAAGGGGTGCAGATGCCCGGCCAAAGGCCGGGCCCACTCGGGTGGCCGGCCAAAGGCCGGCCGCCCGAAAAATTTGACGTGTTATTTTACTAAAAATAATGCATTTGACCATCATTTCAAGTAGAATGATACCACCCAAGCAAGAATATTTCAAGTGTTTCAAGTGCTTTACTGAAATATTTGGACCATATAATGATAATACAATTATCTCAACCTTAAAAGGTTACATATAGGTGCCAAATGTTGCATACATGAATGCTTATACTTGTGTGTATACTGTTACTTTATACAGAAATTAGAACCACTGATCCATATACTGCTGTGAGTTTAAAAAATAACAACACTGAGGCTGCTTCAAGTTTGAACAAGACGCCCTCTGGTTTATTTATCCACAGAGAGAACAAAATTCCTAGATGTCATGAAGTTGTCATGCATTAGACTCTGGAGATGATGTGCCCTGCGTTTTTACAAAAGTAACAAAACCATTGGCTAGCAATGCAGCAGCAAGTTTGCCTCTAGAAAACAACAAATTAAAAAAAAAAAAAAAAAAAAAAAAAAAAAAAAAAAATTTGGGTGGGCCAGGGCAAGAAGTGGGTGGGCGTGTGCCTACCCAGGCCCACCCGTAGATACGCCCCTGTGTAAAAGCAAGTTGTGTTGCTAATTTGAAAGAATCAGCATCGACCCCCCCCCCCCCACACACACACACACACACACACACACACACACACACCTCCTATCCCTCCTCTCCTCCATTTAGGATCCACTTCTCCTCGTCTACCACACACTGAAATCCAATCACTATGATCCAATCACCTGTATCTGTGAAATATTTGGTTGGTATTGGAGGAGAGAGAAAGCAGGCCTCGTGGTTATTGTAGCTCCATCCAGCTGCATTGGCATGCAGGGTTGAAATAAAGCTGAGGAGAGGAGAGGGCACCTGTGACCCGAAGTCACCACTCTATATATATACTGTATACAGATCCTTTCCAAAAGATTTGAATATCATAATTCCTTTCAAAAAGTGAAACTTTCATAGATGATAGATTCATTACACACAAAGTGAAATATTTCTAGCCTTTATTTGTTTCATTTTTCATAATTTTGGTCTACAGCTCCAGAAAACCCCCAAAACAGTATTTCAAATAATTAGAATAGTGTGAAGAAAATCAGCAGTTACTTCTCAGTTATGACTGACTCCAGCCTCAGTCCACTCCCTCTGAATCTCTGCCAAATTTTTTGAATCGTCTTTGCTTGACAATCCGCTGAAGCCCACAGTCATCCATGCTATTTCCATGATATTCAAATTTTTTGGAAAGGATCTGTGTATATACACACACACATATATATATAAAAGACCGTTTTTAATTAAACAACAGCCAGTAGTCCAAGCAAAGCAGTGAGTTTATAGTTCTTCATTTCAGTTATACCAATGTGTCAAAGCAAAATGCTTCCAGCGTGTCGAAGCCAAACCTTCAGTTTATCTGATTATCTGATGTTCTCCACTGGAGAGTCTGGAACTGATCTATATAGGCCTAACTCTCACATCACACCGGGGTCTGCTCGAACAACAACAACACGCAGCTCAAGGACTATATACCATGAGCAGAGGTGTGACATGCTAGAATGATCACATACAGTAAGGCATCAGTCACAGCTCCATGTGAGACAAGGTCTCGCCCACCTTTCAGTGACCTGTGTCTGATTCAGATGTCAATAGATCCCCAGGAGAGCTGGATGGATGTCTCAGCAGAGGAATCTAACACCTAATGCACTGCTGGCTGGCGCCTCACACTCTCCCTCCATCAGGGGACACAGGGCAGCAGGGGACACAGGGCAGTACACTCTTCCTCCAGCAGGGGACACAGGGCAGGACACTCTTCCTCCATCAGGGGACACAGGGCAGGACACTCTTCCTCCATCAGGGGACACAGGGCAGCAGGGGACACAGGGCAGGACACTCTTCCTCCATCAGGGGACACAGGGCAGCAGGGGACACAGGGCAGGACACTCTTCCTCCATCAGGGGGCACAGGGCAGGACAGTCTTCCTCCAGCCGGGGACACAGGACAGGGCATCTGGAAAACACAATCACTTCACCACTCTGCTACAGCAATGAATGGAGCGATAATTGAATTGTTTTGTTACTGGGTGGCGCCTGGTATAAATGAATGAATGGAGGGAACCATAGGGAATAGGATGGAGGTATTCATGGAAACGTTGCTGAATATAGAGAAACACGGAGTGAAAAGACAGATTGCTTGACAGATTTGTGAGCAAATGTCAGAACAGGAGGGAGAGAGAGAGAGAGGGAGAGAGAGAGAGATAGAAGAGAGAGAGAGAGAGCGGAGGAAAAGAGGGAGACACACAGCTTCCCAGAGCTAGGGAGTATTTATAGAGCAGATCCAGTCAGAACCTCTGCCTGACTGCCTGCGTGCATGTCTGTCTGTCTGTCTGTCTGTCTGTCTGTCTGTTTGCCTGCTTGTCTGTCTGCATGCATGTCTGTCTGCATGCATGTCTGTCTGTCTGTCTGTCTGTCTGTCTGTCTGCCTGTCTGTCTGTCTGCCTGCTTGTCTGTCTGCATGCATGCATGTCTGTCTGTCTGTCTGTCTGTCTGTCTGTCTCCCTGCTTGTCTGTCTGCATGCATGTCTGTCTGCATGCATGCATGTCTGTCTGTCTGTCTGTCTGTCTGCTTGTCTGTCTGCCTGTCTGCCTGCCTGCCTGGCAGCAGTAGTGTGCTCCTTGTGGCTCTGCTGAGGTCTTTGTATAGTTCTACATGTGACACGCTCTGACTCAGGGACATCAGGCCAGGATCTGATGCTACCTGAACAGCAGCCTGCCAGGCTGACTGACCACCTGACTAATGAATGAAGCTATGTCTCTATGATGCCACTGCTGAAACAAGTTCTAATGTGACCATCGCCTCCCAGCAAATATTTGGACCGTTGCAGCTGCATGTACTTCCTGTCCATCCCCACAATGTCAAAGTATGTCGCTCCCACAACGGGTATATTCAGCTATTCTGCTACATTAATGTGCACAGTGTACATTCAGCGTTACGTCAGTATGTACAGATTTAACCATTTTTGCTACATAAAAAAAACGTTTGTCCGCAAATGGGATATGAATCAACCCAGGTCACCTGAGGCATGCGCCCTATTTTAACCACTGGGCTGTCAAACTGTTGAATTTTCTCTGTGCATTTTGGACATATAACCTGTTTCCCCACGCCCGCATTTCCCAGCGCCTGACTCGCAGTTATACGTCATGATTCCACAACCAACGATGAGATAGGGATATATTTTATATCATGCACGATAATGTAAAATTCCAATCATGGAAGTTGGAAACCCTCATTAGTGTTTTGCTTGCACCTGTGTTACTGTTTACCCTGCCTTTTCGCCACAAAATGGCCCCCGTGAGAAGGGTATGTTGTGTGAAAACCATCTATATTTGGTCATATCCAGATTTTATAAAAAGAAATAATATTAGGATATAGTTGACTGATTATTATGATGCCCTGAAACGATATGGTCTATTATGTAATCAACCACACATAAAATGAAGATTTAAAAGCAATAATTTGGTTTCCTCAAAGGAGCTGATTGAGTGAGTGCGTGCGTGCGTGTGAGAGAGAGAGGAGAGAAGAGAGGCGAGAGAGAGGAGAGACTAGAGCGCGAGACAGCAAGAGAGAGAGACACAGACAGAGAGAGAGAGAGAGAGAGAGAGAGAGAGAGAGAGAGAGAGAGAGAGAGAGAGAGAGAGAGAGAGAGAGAGAGAGAGAGAGAGAGAGAGAGAGAGAGAGAGAGAGAGAGAGAGAGAGAGAGAGAGAGAGAGAGAGAGAAGCAGGGCGCGCTTGGTTGGTTCACTTTACTGACAGCGTGGTGGAGAGCTTGTAGTTGCCGAGCGCGCGCAGCAGCAGGAGACACGGGAAATACCTCGCACTCACCTCGCACCTCTTTGATTAATGGGAAATCTAATATGAGTTGTTAACACGAGGCGTCCTCCGCGAGGAAGAACAGCAACGCGCTATTTCTTTATTTCCACAAAACAGACTCGCTGTGTTTCCCCCGGCCACACTTTGACATTCCGCCCGGCGCACTTTGGGGAAGATGAAGGCTAAAAGCCGCGACCAGAGCCTGACAGACTCCAGAGAGCTGGACGGCTCTTACGACCCTCTGACCGGTGAGTGAGGGCTCCTCGCCCCGGCGACGCTGTGCTGCTGTGTGAGCCGACGGTCAAAAGATTCAATATGGAAACTCCGCCTAACTTCTGTCTTAATCATGTCACTCACAACCTGTTCGCCATTATACCTGTTGTCTCCTCCCTAAAACGAAAAAAAGAACTACATTCCTCACATTCTTACATGGATTTTAGCTAATTTGTCTAATTGGCTAATAATTTGTCTGTGATAGTAGCCTACTCCCAATAAGTTTACACTCATCTCTGTAGGCTACTTTATGGTATTTTGTATCTCATGGTAACACTATATTCTTATACTATTCCTAATGTTCAGTGCGATAGGATCCTTTTCGTAAGGGATAAGAGAGACAAGAGGAGCACGATGTGTTTGACAACTTTCGAGAACAATAGCCTATTTGTTTGTAAAAAACAACAACAACAACAACAACATATTGCATCTTTTGAACGGCATGTTGCATGTCCTTGTGGTGCGTAATGTTGGTGATGATGGTATGGTGCGGTGTTGCTGGCCTGGCTCAGGCTCACCCCATGGGAGACCACGTTACTGTCGCTCTTCTGACTGTTGTTGTGAAGAAGAGCCCATGATGGCTATAATAACACGTGACCTGTCTGACCTGTGTAGTGGCTAACTGGCTATACGTGTGTGTGTGTGCGTGTGTGTGTGTGTGTGTGTGTGTGTGTGTGTGTGTGTGTGTGTGGAGACTGAGTGTGATTTCTCGGGTTTGGTTTAGTTATGTAGGCTAATACGAAGAAATATCCAACCCCGCTTATGGACGTCACGTGGGCATTAAATGTCGAGGGTTTATAACTAAACACCCTTGGTGTTTATTCTGCTTCGCAAGCACAGCAAAGATTGGACACTTATCTCATGCCATGTGGATTTGTGCGAGTGTGGCAAATGTGTGGGTTTACTTTGTATTAGCTATACAGTAATACGAATGTGGAGCGAGTGAGTGAGTGAGTGAGTGAGTGAGTGAGTGAGTGAACAGAATTGTGTTCAACAACAGCGATGCCATTTTACGTGCGATTGGGCTGAATCTTTCAGGAAGTGTAAAGAGCACCCCTGCAGGTGAGCGAACGGAGCCAGATTTTTGAATGAGGTAATTAGGGCCGACTAAATGGACAAAAATGTAATGTTTGGCTAATTAGTAGCCAAAATGCCTCAACATATAGTTTCAGCACCACAGAGAGCTCCAGAGTGGAGGAGCTCACACGTGAGCACAGTTTGAATCAGCCAGTGAACTCTGGAGCAGCACACAGGTGAGCTGAGTTGTAATCAGCCACTGAAGAGGACTATGAAACCCCTCAGGGGAGAGAGAGAGAGAGAGGATACCCTCATTAGTGGTTTTGCTTGCCTTGCACCTGTTTACCCTGCCTTTTTGATACAAAATGGCCCCCATGAAAAGGGTCTATTCCGCTAGTATAAATTTTTTTAGGCTATTTGTCGATTCCGCTTTTAGAAATTGGACCGACATTCCCCCCATCACTCTCTCTCTCTCCCTCTCTCTCTACCCCCTCTCTCCACAAACACACACACACACACACACGCGCGCGCACACACACACACACACACACACACACACACACACACACACACACACACACACACAGTATGTGACTGCCTGCCTGCCTGAGTGGGTGAGTGAGCTGGTGACAGCGCCTTGCAGCACGTAGGCTACTAATCAGTAAACTGCAGAATGTGCAAACCCCAGTGTTAGTCCCAATATAATTGATGAACCAATGCATTGTGGGTGGGTGTGTGTGTGTGTGTGTGTGTGTCTCGTGCACATGTATGTTTATATGTGCTACTTCATATGCTGAACACACTGCCTGTCCCCACAGCCCCTCTAATGTGATATCACACTGTGTTATGTGAGTGTTAAATAAAACACTGTGTTTGATGCCTGAACACATGTGATGCTCAGGCCTGCAGAGAGAAGTTGTGTCTGTGCAGACAGCTGTGTGTCTGTGCAGACAGCTGTGTGTCTGTGCAGACAGCTGTGTGTCTGTGCAGACAGCTGTGTGTCTGTGCAGACAGCTGTGTGTCTGTGCAGACAGCTGTGGCCAACATGCATTAGCAGCTAAGCGGCCCATTGTTGCAAATTTAATGCATCTGAAATTAAGATAGGATTGCGTGTGTGTGTCAGTGAATTCATGTACTGTATGTATGTGTATACATGTGTGTATATTAGGGCTGTCACTTTTCATTCGAAATTCGAATGCAACTTCGAATGTGGGGGGAGGGGTTCGTTTTCGAAATGTAATTTGAATGTTCGAATTTTTATTTTATTTTTTATTATAATTTTTTTTTTTTTTTTTTTTTTTTTTTTTTTATGAACCAAAATTAACCAACTGCTGCTTGCTGGTAATGTTAATCCCATGTCAGAAAAACTCTCCAGATTTGTCGCGTTAGTCTCTTCTGAGAAAGATTGTCTCCAGGGTCTGAAAAGTTGTCTCGAGTTGGATGCAGCCAAGTTTGTGAGGCAGTGTTGTGACTGTGAGCGTCCAAGCTAACACGTCGGGCTGATGCCCGGTGGCCTGCAGTGGGTTGCACCAGCTGTGCGTAAGTTGAAACGTAAGCTAGTTTGAACGTAAAGTCTCACTAAGTCCGAGTTTACGCACTACTAAAAATATTTGGGTTGCACCAAGTGAAATAGTTACAACGTAGGCATAAGTTAGAACTTAAAATTTACACCTACGTCTTACTAGGTGTAAAGTCCTCCGTAAAATAGCAGTCGGCACGGATTGCAACTTGGCACCGTGGCGCATCGTTGTTTTGCGTCCGCAACGCGCTCTCCGTGATAAATTACACCCTTTGATATTTATGACTCACGCTTTTGTTTCCCACAAGCTGCAGCACTGCATACAAATTAAAATAACCGCAACAATTTAGTGAGGCAGGATGGTGGTATAGCCTACAATACTGATGAAGAGCTCACAGATAAACGTTAACAGTAATATGAACCTAAACGAACGTTACTCAATAACGTTCTCATTTGATTAGTGTTGATGAAATATGAAAGCACTAATTTGCGGTGGGCAACATGTCATGTTTTCACTCCACTTAAACAACCGTAAATAAACACCGTTTCCACCGTGCTTTTCACTGATTGGTCACAGATACTGTACACGTCATTGTCTGCGACACTATTTTGGTTAGTATGGACTTTAGGGTCTACTAGTTAAGATGTACCTTACGTCTCCGTGGTGCAACCAAACAAAGACACAACTTTAGTGTCAAACTAACTAGTTTGAACGTAGCAGTTAGTGTGGACTTTACACCCTAACTTAAGACAGAACTTACGTTCAGCTGGTGCAACAGGCTGCTGGACTGAAAAAAAAAAAAAAAAAAAAAAAATTTTTTTTTTTTTTTTAATTAACCAAAAAACTTCGAATATATTCGAACGAATTTCGGGCAATTAAAGTTCGTTCGAATTTTATTTTGGGGAAAAAGTGACAGCCCTAGTGTATATACATGTGTGTATAGGTGTATATATATGTACGTAAATGTATATATATGTGTATGTGTGTATATATACTGTATATACATATATATATATATATATATATATATATATATATATATATTAGGGATGCACCAATCGATCGGCACGTGACCGGAAATGGCTGATTTTCAGCTGATCGGCCTTGACCGGTGACCGCCGCCGGTCAGTCCACATAGCCGATTCTGTGCGCCGGTCGGCTTTCCCCTTTTTTTGTTTGGTCAATCACCTGCAGCTGCACGATGCACGTGTTCATGTGACGTGCGCGCACCCCAAGCAGCCAAAAGGAAACACACGCCAGCATGTCCTCCTCATTGTGGAAATTGTACAGTTTGTCACACATGCAAGTCGAAAATAAGCCGCAGAGGGGCAGGGAGGTCTGACTTGTCTGGCTGATACAGCTTCAATCTCCGACAACGAAAATCAGATTTTCGTACGGGCGTCATTTTGATAAACTGATCTCATAGTGGGAATCTGGTTACTTTTGGCGAGACAAAAAATATTACAACTTAAAGTGCCATATTTACAGCGCTAGACTGTATATAAATACACAACGCACTGTGCGCATTCTAGAAACAGCAGCTGTACATAAGAAAGTTCAGAGGGGCGTGGAGCTCACAGAGGTTCTAACTTAAAGGAACACTCCGCCCATTTTCAACCAGCTTTGTATCGTTAGAACATCAGTAGTATATCAGAAAACTGTAAACGGTTTTGAAGTCTGTCATTTAATTTGACAGTTATTGAGTGTTAAAGTGTGGACCAGTGACATCACTGAACCCAGCATTCCCATCTTGAGGTAAATTGTTCTACTTTATGATTGATAACAGCAGTTAGTCTTTCCATCTTATATATATCCATCGTAATATTCATCCATTCTTTAGGGCTTTGCTGTGATAACCACTTCCTGGTGAGAGCTTTTTTACCAGCTACCAGCAATATATTAACTCATTGAGTGCCAATGACGACGATTGTCGTCAATTGCGTTTTTTGACGGTGGGACGTGGATCAAAGCCTATTACATCTCCTATAAAAATATGGGAGCTATTGAAGGTGTATAACCTATTTTACAGACCCATTAGGTGGCGACAGTGCTCTCCAGATTAGAGAAAGGTCAGGAAAACAGCAGGAAAAAGCCCCGTGATGAAAGAGAAACCGCTCATGCTGCAGCCAGAGCCATCTACGTATATGGCTCTGGCTCTGGCACTCAATGAGTTAATCAAATATCTGTCTTCTTTCAACCAGTCTTCCGATATACCAAAATACATTGTTTTGCTATCTAGGGGTATTACACATTCGAAAACATCCTGTATAGCTTCGTGAATCTGTTTCCAATACCCCTTGATAACGGGGCAGTCCCAAAAGACATGATAGTGATGTGCTATTTGACTTCCACAGTTTC
>NC_139647.1:2824740-2844740 GCF_964638095.1 Poromitra crassiceps | reverse complement strand
ACACACACACACACACACACACACACACACACACACACACACACACACACACAGCCCTTAATGGTTGAGGTAACCAGCAATGACATTCTGAGACCAATGGAGCAGCCAGTGTATCCCGGTCTCCCCGGGCCTTGTTCTCATGCTCAGCTATAGGAGCAGCATATGAATGTATATAAATAGATAACAGCGGTTGACAGCTACAGCACAATAAAACGCATCTTCTAGAGGATGAGATGATGACACTATAATATATAGTTACAGTATATCTACAGTACTATGAAAGTCTTAGGCACTAGATGTTTACTCATGTATTTTGTCTTACACGTTTATGTGTTTTCTGCATTAATTGTGTCTATAGTTGTTCTATGTAGGTGACGTAAGGGTCCCATGCAAGACCAACCCCCCTCTCAAAACACCCCAATTGGAAACAGAATTATGTCTCGAGGGCCTATTTTATAATTATGAAATCATTTAGGTTACAATAATTAGGTCTACTTTAGATTGTATTAATTAGACCTGCTTAATTAGAGCAAGTCTGTTGTTCACAACACAGAACAGGCAAGATAGAATAAATAGACCAACCAAACTCCACAAGACACAAGGACAACATAAGCCAGCTTTCAGTATGATGGAGTACATGTTCCTGCTCTTAGGTAGAAGATGTTCCAGCACCAGGTCAGCAGCTGAGCCGTGCTCTGGAACTCATAGTATTTATACTGTAAGAGAATGACAAGAAGCATGGCCAAGAGAGGCAGGTGTGTGTGTGTGTGTGTGTGTGTGTGTGTGTGTGTGTGTGTGTGTGTGTGTGTGTGTGTGTGTGTGTGTGTGTGTGTGTGTGTGTGCGCGCAGGGCGGGGGATGACTGCAACGGAGGCCGTGAGCCAGTCCGGAAGCCCACCCCTATGGCGGGTAGGGTGTGGTTTACAATAGCTACACTGAACCAGAGACTTTTCAATATAGACACAAATTCCAGTCACTTCCTGTATTTGTGTCACATGGGTTTTGCACATGGTTTGCCGTGGCCACGCCCCCTTAGGAGACTTGCACCAGGTCCTGAGTCCTATTGGAGCCAATGGGAGAAGTGAACGTGATCTCAGATTATGATAGGTTCTTTTAAAAACACGATTTCAGACGGCAGCCCGTCTTTATTGTCACACGAACACACTACAACACATGCATGCGGCCACAACACACACTCATGCTGACGGTGGCCGGTGAAATATGTCCTCTGCATTTGACCCATCCAGGCTTGTCCTTTCCTCCGGGGGGCAGGCCAGGAGCAGTGGTCGGGATAGTCATCAAAGTAAATATTGGGGCCAATTTTCCACAAGCCACATACCGTATCTTCTGAATATTCTGACACTAAAAGGACATTTTTCAGACAGACAGATCAGGAGAAAATTAACTTTGTTCAAGACCTGTCTCTGTCTCAGCAACACTCATGAGATTTGGCGACAGGAGCTCCCGCTAGCTGGCAGGGATTAGCTAAAGCTAACTGTGAAGTTTGTTGATGTAGTAGCAAAATTTGGGGTTGGAAATTGCTTTTTAAGCCAATATCTTAGTAACAACTAACAAGGGGCAGCTTTGTGTTTATATGTGTGTGTGTGTGTGTGTGGAGTTTGGGAACTCACAATCTCTAGTTAGCTTGCTAGGTCAGCACAACACTTCAAGGGGAGGCGTGACCACGCCCATTTAGGAGACCGGCAGAGTACCATGTCTTACTATGAGGCGGAGTCTGGAGTGGAGTGTCTCTAAATGCTGTGCCTCTGACTGAACTGGTTCCAGGGCAGTGGGGCTTGTGTCTAAATGCTGTGCCTCTGACTGAACTGGTTCCAGGGCAGTGGGGCCTCTGACTGAACTGGTTCCAGGGCAGTGGGGCCTCTGACTGAACTGGTTCCAGGGCAGTGGGGCCTCTGACTGAACTGATTCCAGGGCAGTGGGGCTTGGCGGATTCATAATTGAGCCTGTCAGAGGGACTTTGGCTAAGTGTCACCTCCTCAGCGTGATGATGGAATCTTAATGCCCACTGGCACTAATTAAAAGCCTTTATTTAATGTGCCATCTTGTGTTCAGGGACGTGTCTGACAAACCTTTCCCCATCAGGAGATCCTCCTTGGATTTCCGGGCCCAGCCTCTCCTTGAAAGTGACAGATTTGCTGACGTGATGCGACCAGACGACCGGGGCTTTACTTTGGCCTATGTCTGTCGCATTGGTTACATCATCGAAGGAAGGGAAGAAGGGAAGAAAGAAAGAAAGGAGAAATGGAATGAAGAAGGAGCAAAGGATGGACAGAAGCAAAGAAGAGAGTGCAGGAAGTAATTAAGGTGCAGACAGTCTTGTATTTGCTCGGCAATTCCCATAGATGCTCTTCGTCGTTTGCCCCATTACAGAAGCTCTTCCTGCCAATCATAATGTGCTAATGCACAGATACTATCCACCAGGCCTGTAGGCTAATGATGAAGAGGAGCAGATACTATCCACCAGGCCTGTAGGCTAATGATGAAGAGGAGCAGATACTATCTACCAGGCCTGTAGGCTAATGATGAAGAGGAGCAGATACTATCCACCAGGGGCCGGTTGCACCAAGTGGTCTTTACTATGCCTGGTCGTAACTCCTACGTCGGTCTTAGTTAAGACCAGTCTTTAGAGTGGATTTACGCCTGTTGCACCAACACGGCTTACGTCTGGTCTTAACTACGCTGGTCGTAGCAATGCGCGTTCATGTGAATTGTCGGGGAATGCCCTCTGATTGTCCCACAAATGTGCCTCGCGCCGTCACCCACTACTGTATGTGCGTCACTACACCCTCCCTCGTCCCACCTCCCTCCTCCTGTGGAAGCCCCGGGGGAAAATGGCGGCGGCGATTAGTGTCAGGCAGTCTGAATGAAATTTAATGTAACGTTCCCAATTCTATGTATTAAATTCAAAAAAAATTAACGGCAACATTTGGGAAGGCTAAGCCACACAACTAGTTAGTCATAATCTTAACATTGTGCTTCAAAGACGGAGAACTGGCTGTGTTACGACGATGACGGTCAAAAAGGTCTCCGCGGAGATCTCTGTTACAGGCAGGCTCTACGCCTCCTCCTGACCAGGCGTAACTCTTACGCCTAGGCGTAGTGAAAATAAGGCTTAAGCCGTCTTGGTGCAACCGGCGTAGCTGTTAGGTCGTAAAGTTACGACTAACTTAGCTTAAGACAAGTCGTAAGACCAGTTGGTACAACCGGCCCCAGGCCTGTAATGATGAAGAGGAGCAGATACTATCCACCAGGCCAGTAATCTCTCGAGACAGACTTTCGACTTGCATCGAAAATCTGCCGGCACACATTCTGTCCTTAGAAGTGTCAATAAGCAGAATACGGGGTATGAAGACGGAAATAATTGAAGCTCTTACTCTAGTAATGGAGAGAGTAAATTCTCAATTATAGCCACATTTGTTGCATAAATTATCAGGTGAATGTGGATTGTATGTGCAATTTATTTTATTTGTCATTTACACCAACTTTACTTTATTTATTTATTTATTTTTGGGGGAAGAAATGAGAAGAAATGAAATGGAGGGAAAAAAAAAGGGAAAGATAAAAAAATAATAATAATAATAATAATAATAATAATAATAATAATAATAATAATAATAATAATAATAATAACTTTAAACTTTAACTTTAATTAAATATTTTTGGATTTGTCAGAACTGACGATTCAGGCTACTGGGAGGGGGGGGGGGTTTAACAAAGAGAAAAAGTTAAGATATGATTTAGGTTCATAGGAGGGCCATTGCTTTTCAGATAATTCAAAGCAAATAAACAAAACAAAAAAAAATAGCAACACTTCAATGTGATTATACTGTGTTTCTCTTTGACTTAAGGTCCTATGCATTTTAGGTGATGTCCAGAGATTGATGTGAGTTTATTATCTTATGTGTTTGTCACCACATCTCTGAAATGTTTGCACTATGTTGATCACCTAATGTTGTATAATGATTCATGTATATTATATTACCCCATAATATTTGTATTATTTGATCTGTAATGTAGCCTCATGTGAACAAAAAGAAAAAACAATAAAAACTTGGTCACAAAAAAAAAAGAAAATCTGCCGGCAGGCTCTGTCAAAAGGGGTGTAACAGCGCTCGCATGCTGCGCGTTACCCGATCAAAATGAAGCGAACGTGACCGGTGTGTAGTCAAAACTGAACATTTTCAGCGTGTAGCAAGTTGCTACTTGCTACTAGCAACGAGCTAGCAGTGTTGTTATGACGGATTTGAGAGCGACACGCAGGGAGCAGAAAAGAAATGCATTAATGGGCGGAGCCGGTCGGTTGGAGCCAATAGCAGAGCTTGTAGGGAGCGGAAAGGGATTTTCTTCCGCTGCTGACCGCGCCTCTTGAGTTTCCTGTTGCACCACATTGAAACGAGGCTGCTGCCCCCAGAGGTTAGAGGAAAAAAAAAAAAATTTTGTTTAACCGACGGTTTCCCAGATTGACAGGCCTTAGTCTCAGTAAGCCTTACACTAAGACGTGGGCTCTGTTTGACATTTCCATTATGCTCTTCTCAAGGTCAAGTGGATTGGATGTTTGCACAGAGAAATTAATACGTTTCAATAATTGGTCCTTATGCGTCCTTCCCTGTCCTCTCCCTTCTCTAAACAGACTTAAGCTGCACTCTCATTCTGTCTTCTTCACTGTGTGTCTCTATCCTCACTCCGCCTCCTTTTGCTCAAATCAGATTACATAATAATATCCTATACAGTGTATTTCTGTCTCTATCTAACAGAGTGTCTCTCTCATGGCTCGCCCCCAGTCCTGATTCATCTGGCCTCTCTCTACTTTGTCTATGTCCGCCCCCGTACCCTTGTCCTCACTTCCTTGCTCTCCCCATTGTCCATCCTCTAACCTCTCTCTCTCTCCCCACACCTCTCTAACCTCTCTCTCTCTCTCTCCCCACACCTCTCTAACCTCTCTCTCTCCCTGAACCTCTCTCTCTCCCCACACCTCTCTAACCTCTCTCTCTCCCTGAACCTCTCTCTCTCCTCACACCTCTCTAACCTCTCTCCCTGAAGCTCTCTCTCTCCTCACACCTCTCTAACCTCTCTCTCCCCACACCTCTCTAACCTCTCTCTCCTCACACCTCTCTAACCTCTCTCTCCCCACACCTCTCTAACCTCTCTCTCTCCCTGCATCTCTCTCTCTCTCCCCACACCTCTCTAACCTCTCTCTCTCCCCACACCTCTCTAACCTCTCTCTCTCCCCACACCTCTCTAACCTCTCTCTCTCCCCACACCTCTCTAACCTCTCTCTCTCCCCACACCTCTCTAACCTCTTTCTCTCCCCACACCTCTCTAACCTCTTTCTCTCCCCACACCTCTCTAACCTCTCTCTCTCCCCACACCTCTCTAACCTCTCTCTCTCCCTGAACCTCTCTCTCCCCACACCTCTCTAACCTCTTCTCTCTCCCCCCACACTTCTCTAACCTCTTTCTCTCCCCACACCTCTCTAACCTCTCTCTCTCCCCACACCTCTCTAACCTCTCTCTCTCCCCACACCTCTCTAACCTCTCTCTCTCCCCACACCTCTCTAACCTCTCTCTCTCCCCACACCTCTCTAACCTCTCTCTCTCCCCACACCTCTCTAACCTCTTTCTCTCCCCACACCTCTCTAACCTCTCTCTCTCCCCACACCTCTCTAACCTCTCTCTCTCCCTGAACCTCTCTCTCTCCCCCCACCTCTCTAACCTCTTCTCTCTCCCCACACCTCTCTAACCTCTTTCTCTCCCCACACCTCTCTAACCTCTTTCTCTCCCCACACCTCTCTAACCTCTCTCTCTCCCCACACCTCTCTAACCTCTCTCTCTCCCTGAACCTCTCTCTCTCCCCACACCTCTCTAACCTCTTCTCTCTCCCCCCACACTTCTCTAACCTCTTTCTCTCCCCACACCTCTCTAACCTCTCTCTCTCCCCACACCTCTCTAACCTCTCTCTCTCCCCACACCTCTCTAACCTCTCTCTCTCCCCACACCTCTCTAACCTCTCTCTCTCCCCACACCTCTCTAACCTCTCTCTCTCCCCACACCTCTCTAACCTCTTTCTCTCCCCACACCTCTCTAACCTCTCTCTCTCCCCACACCTCTCTAACCTCTCTCTCTCCCTGAACCTCTCTCTCCCCACACCTCTCTAACCTCTTCTCTCTCCCCCCACACCTCTCTAACCTCTTTCTCTCCCCACACCTCTCTAACCTCTCTCTCTCCCCACACCTCTCTAACCTCTCTCTCTCCCTGCACCTCTCTAACCTCTCTCTCTCCCCACACCTCTCTAACCTCTCTCTCTCCCCACACCTCTCTAACCTCTCTCCCTGAACCTCTCTCTCTCCCCCCACCTCTCTAACCTCTCTCTCTCCCCACACCTCTCTAACCTCTCTCTCTCTCCCTGAACCTCTCTCTCTCCCCACACCTCTCTAACCTCTCTCTCTCCCCACACCTCTCTAACCTCTCTCTCTCCCTGCACCTCTCTAACCTCTCTCTCTCCCCACACCTCTCTAACCTCTCTCTCTCCCCACACCTCTCTAACCTCTCTCCCTGAACCTCTCTCTCTCCCCCCACCTCTCTAACCTCTCTCTCTCCCCACACCTCTCTAACCTCTCTCTCTCTCCCTGAACCTCTCTCTCTCCCCACACCTCTCTAACCTCTCTCTCTCCCCACACCTCTCTAACCTCTCTCTCTCCCTGCACCTCTCTAACCTCTCTCTCTCCCCACACCTCTCTAACCTCTCTCTCTCCCCACACCTCTCTAACCTCTCTCCCTGAACCTCTCTCTCTCCCCCCACCTCTCTAACCTCTCTCTCTCCCCACACCTCTCTAACCTCTCTCTCTCTCCCTGAACCTCTCTCTCTCCCCACACCTCTCTAACCTCTTTCTCTCCCCACACCTCTCTAACCTCTTTCTCTCCCCAAACCTCTACAACCTCTCTCTCTCCCCACACCTCTCTAACCTCTCTCTCTCTCTCTCTCCCCCCACACCTCTCTAACCTCTCTCTCTCTCTCTCCCCCCACACCTCTCTAACCTCTCTCTCCCCCCACACCTCTCTAACCTCTCTCTCTCCCTGCACCTCTCCAACTCTTTCAGGGCCACACTGGGACCGTACCTTAATAGGGATGGAAGCCAGAATCAATCCTAACGAGTTTTAATCTTTGACCGAATCTACGGAGGGCCGGGTGATCGTTAATTAAAATAAGCCCTGCTCACCTCCCCCCCCCCCCCCCCCCCCCCGCTTCTCCCCTTCTCTGTAAACACACTCATTGGTAAATAACTGCCAGGGAGAGACGGGGAGAGAGACACTGTAGATGACTGCCAGGGAGAGAGGGGGAGAGAGAGACTGGAGGACAAAGCACGGGGAGATGCCAGGAGGGCAGGGTGCAGTGCAGAGTTTGGCTGGGTAAAGTGGATGTAGGTGTCTCTCGCATGGAGGATCACAGAGGAGAACAGACAAAGGAATATTTTATTATTTTCATATTTTCATGTGTAACAAATGTGTGGTAATGAGTAGTAGTAGGGGTGGGGGGGGGGGGGTGGGGGCGAGTCGATACAGCAAAGTATCACAATGTTTTCTGTAGCGATATATTGTATGATGGCACGAATGCCAAATATTGTGATATGTTATTATATAAATTGTCAAGTGCATGAAACATTTATGACAGGGTTTTTTTACGTGTTGTTGGTCAGTCTGTCTGCTTGACAATCACATTTTGCTGCAGTAACAATGAGTGCGTTTACATGCAGACAATAAACGGATAACTGTGAATAATCAGTTTATGGCAATAATCTGATTTCTGCGTTTACATGCACTTTAATAATCCGACAATAGGAGAAACCCGGGTTTACATGATTCAGTCAATTAGTCGGATTTCTCCGACTCCGGCACCATTAATTCCGGAATAAAACAACAGAATATAGCTGCAAAATGCAAAATCACATTTTCCTAATTTATTTGTCCAGCGCAGAGGATGGTTTAGGTGAAAATGAGGTTGTGTATCTCGTCTACTTTACTAAAATTGGAATAGGCGTCGCTTTGGAAGTGCATCTGTCAATAATGTAGCGTGGGGAAAGGTGGAGTAGTATGGGATAGCTAAGTAGGGTGTATGTCTAACTGTATCTGTCTGTTATGTTGTTCTGTGCATGTGGGGTTTGGGGTTTTGGAGTGGCAAGTGAAGGGAGCATAGGGCCAGTGGGTGGAGACTAGGGGAGGAAGTGGGAATGGTCGGGAGAGCTGTGTGAAGCTGGAAGAGAGCAGACGTGCTGGGGAGAGCTAGGCTAGGAGAAGCTAGCGAGGTGTTGGCGTGCCTGCCTTCATGTGTGTCTGTCCGTTCGCTAAATAAAGAGTTTGATAAGCCAAGGATCTGCCTTGGTGTGCGCTTCATTCCGCCACAATAATATTTCCAACTTTACCGAGCACACAGCACAGAGGCAGGCAGGTGAGGTGACTTAAGCACGTCAAATGTTCATGACCCACAACGTGTGTTGAATTGAAATACTGTAGCCTACCTGTCAGAAAACGGACAGAATTTGTCACGGATTTTAACGTTATGTGTGTGTTGTGTTTTGAACGACTCTGTTGTCTGTAGGCTACGTCATTCTATTTGCAATCAGAGACAAATATTCGTCCCCTCCTGTAGAATACCCACATTTCAACATAGTGCAGTGCAGCAGCGGTGCCGTTACAGGGACACCGGCTCTGTGCGGGAAGAGAGAGCAGAGCTCCCCGCTCCGCTCAGCCAGGGGCTCCGTGCTCACCGTCATCTCGCCAAGCCGGCTGTGGTGCGCTGTGGCCGGGAGAGAGACCGGGCATGCCGGTGAGAGAACCGGGAGGAGAGCCGAGGGGCCAGTGAGTGCAGCGCGTCTCTCCCTCAGTGCCTCTCTCTCCTGCAAGTCGTACATGCGCAGATATATAAACCCGAAAGAAACCCGGTTATGCTGGATACATGCAGAGAGAAAACCGTTTATTGCCCAGAAACCTAGGTGTGTTTATCGGTTTATTCATAACCCGATAATGGCCATAAACGGATAAAGATAATCGGTTTATGCTGTTTACATGACCATTTGAATAATCAGGTAACTCAGAAATCCGCTAATAAACAGTTTATTGGTGTGCATGTAAACGCACTCAATGATTGAAGTGAGATGAACAGACTGGAAACTTTATCTTTTTAGATCAAACAGATGTTGACAAAGTTTTTCCTTTGGGGACATCATTTGCAGTTGACAAAAGCTACCGTACACGTAATAAATTGTGATATACATCGCAATATTCTTCACTGTAAAACTGCAATAATATTATATCATGACTTAAGCATCATAATAATATCTTACCGTGGGGTCTCTGGTGTTTATCACCAATCAACACTGACTGATCAGCTGACTGGCAGACAGACTGACTGGCAGAGTCCTGTGTCATTCATGGTGTGCCTCTCTCTCTCTCTCTCTCTCTCTCTGTCTCTCTCTCTCTCTCTTTCCCTCTCTCTCTCTCTCTCTCTCTCTCTCTCTCTCTCTCTCTCTCTCTGAGCTGTACTGTCAGTCTCTCCACCATCTGATCTGCATTAGAGGGTGATTTCCTGTCCATTAGCTCAGTCAGACTCTAACAGATTGATAGCAACACATTGGTATGGGGAAGAGGAGACTGCAGTCGGATGTGATCCGAGTCCAGGAAATAGCCAAACAACATTACTGTATATTAATCAGTGGGCTAGCTCCTAGCTCCTAGCTCCTAGCTCCTAGCTCCGTTTGTGAAGCCAATGCGGTTGTACAGTACTCCACTGGCTGCAAAAAGAAGTCTGGTTACATGGAAGTGAATGGGAAAATGGCACTAGTTCTGACTTGATTTATGGCTTCAGTAAACACTTTCCTAGTGAGGTTATGTCCTCAATCGCTAGTTGCAAGTCTTCTTCAATACAGCATGATGTTCATTTAGTCAATTATGGTCCTACTTTGCGTAAAATAAACGATAAAGCAGACTATGTTTTGGTGCGTGATTGACAGGTCATGCAGCTGGTCGTGCAGCTCATTGATCACAGAACAGGCTGCACGCTGAACAGGCTGCATGCTGAACAGGCTGCTGCACGCTGAACAGGCTGCAGGCTGAACAGGCTGCACGCTGAACAGGCTGCACGCTGAACAGGCTGCACGCTGAACAGGCTGCACGCTGAACAGGCTGCACGCTGAACAGGCTGCACGCTGAACAGGCTGCACGCTGAACAGGCTGCACGCTGAACAGGCTGCACGCTGCGGCTCTTCTCGTCTAAATTCACATCACTTCTGGCTCCAAATAAACAAGATGGCCACGGTGAAAATGCCAAGCTTGAGGCTTCAAAATGTCACCATACAAACCAATGGGTGACGTTACACGGTAGCTACGTCCATATATTATACGCTCTGACAGTATGTTAGCTTCATGCGTTCCTAATTCTTATACCTTTGTGTGACTCATTTGGTGTGCATGTGTGTGTTGTTTTGTTGCGTGTACTGTATGTGTGTCTTAAGGGCTTATCTGCTAGCACATCAGTCTGAAGTGTGCATGCGTGCGTGTGTGTGTGTGTGTGCGTGCATGTTTGTGTGTGTGTGCGTACGTGTTTGTGTGTGTGTGCGTACGTGTTTGTGTGTGTGCGTGTGTGTGTGCGTGCTTGTCTGTGTGTGTGTGCCTGCGCGTGTGTGCGTGTTTGTGTGTGTGCGTGCGTGTTTGTGTGTGTGTGTGTGCGTGCGTGTTTGTGTGTGTTTGTGTGTGGCTGTCCACATTTGTGTGGAGGATGTCTGAAGGGCACGTGTGAGTGCCATCGACTGTCAGAAAGGATGTCTAGAGGAGCGTGTGTGTGTGTGTGCGTGTGTGTGCGTGTGTGTGTGTGCGTGTGTGTGTGTGTGCATGTGTGTGTGCATGTGAGTGTGCGTGTGTGTGTGTGTGTGTGTGTGTGCGTGTGTGTGTGTGTCACTCTCTCTCCCCCGTCTCGTTTCCTCATGCTTCGGTGAGTGCTGCATGTTTATTGGTATGTTTGTGCACATGTGTGAGCGAGACAGAGCAACAGCAGGAAGGGACAGTGAGTGACAGGTGAGTGACAGGTGAGTGAGTCTGTGAGGACACGTGGTCTCCTGGCTGAAGGTCCTTCAGTAACAACCTGCGTGTGACTGACAGCAGAGCACAGACAGTGATAAGCACACAGCGATTAGAGCTAGCCTGGGGTTTGCTGTTCTCAAAAGGCTCAGAACAACTCAGAAGAACACGGCAGCAGCTGTCAGTCAGTCAGTCAGCGCTTTGGACCTGGTCTAGTCAATAACACACACACACACACACACACACACACACACACACACACACACACACACACACACACACACACACAATACATCATACGATATACACACATGCACAAGCAATCTGTGAAGAGAGCACAGTAGGCAAGGCCTAATCACTATGATGTCAGTTAGACACTCAGTCAGAATGATCTCAAAAGATCTCCTGCTGCTCACCGTGTCCAGAGTGCCAAAGTCTCTTCTGATTTCTGCATACGCACCAGTCGGCAAGGCCACCAGTCTCTTTTTGAGGCCAATGCGGAAGTTGCCATACTCTCAAATGGCCAGTGGGGGGCGCAGCTTGTGTAACATCATCCCTGAACGTCCATTCAACTCTATGTGAAATGAGCCAACTTCTCTCTCGGTCTCTGTCTTAAATAAACACTTTACAAATGAGTTTATGGTCTGAAAAAACAATTTCAAGTATTTTTCATGCTCTCAAGGCTCCAGTTTTTTTAATTATAGCCCCATTTCGAGGAAAATAGGCGATATACTTCGGATATTGGGAAACAGTAATACCTCCGCCCGTTAGAGGCAGCAATGTGCCGCAAAGGCATCTAGTCTGCGGAAAGTACACGAATAAGAAAACCTAGCAAAACAAGGCTAGTATGGCTAGCAGATAGCAAGTCATACTTTAGCAAATTATCAGAAAATAGCGCTACTTTATGATATTTTAATAATGTTAGTAGACACACGTAACTGTATAGATGGCATACATGTAACGTGACGCTCATAACATGGCGGACCATTTAACGTTATCTAACGGTATGTAAAGTAGCCTAACGTTAAATGGTCTGTCCATGTTATGAGCGTCACGTTACATGTATGCCATCTATACAGTTACATAAGGTTAAATGTTAACGTGACATAACATCACAAGTTTTTGCAGACTTGAATGCTGTTGGTCGTTTGTTCAATTTGCTTTTCTGTATGGTATTGGACATTTAAAAATGATACATACTTGTCTTGAGGCATCCGCCAAGCTCAGCAATTTGTTATCCTTATTTTAAAACATACTTTATCAGATCGATATAACTCAACATAGCCTAAGGTCTTGCACGAATATGTCTACTGGTAAATTAGGCATATATAGATAATCTACCAAGCAACACTTGATACAAATATAGGTAACCATTTCACAGCAGTACAGCCTACCATGGTGGAAAATTAACCATTCTTTAAGTTTGAATGATATCAAAATATATGTTGCATGGTGTAGCCTTTGTTTATGTCGAATTGTTACAGATAACCATATTTCAATAAATATAAATCATTCGTTGATTTGAAGCAGTCGGTTGGTTCTCCATCTTCATTCTTCTTCCTGGTCATTTGGTTGAAGCTGGTTCACTCGACATCAAATATCTTTATATCACATCTTATTAACAACCTGCCTGCTCTGACCAGACAACTATAATGGGCTCGTTCTATGAGATTTGGGGTACATTCGGGTACATGATTTACTTGCACATAGCCTACACAACAAGGTTCTTTGTTGGCAATGTTTATTGACAAAAACACACTGGCAGATACATACCAAATGGCTCAAAGTAAATCTATCAAAAGTCTCAAATCTGTCAGCATTTAGCTTATGTTATTGCAATATCTTAGGTTGAACAACTGATGATCAGCAATATTCTCACAGTAATATGCACATGGGAATCAAAACGTAGCATTCATTTTCACAAATAATTTGACCAAGGGACAATGTGCCTCTGTTCTGTTGTGCTGTTCCTGCTCCACCATGGTACTCCGACAGCCATCCCTTGAAGAAACAAACGACACCGTGTTATATTAATTACTATAACATAACGCCACCAAATTTCAGTTAAAGTAGGCTATAACCACGGTGCTCACACGTTAGCACACGATGCTAATCGAGCTAGCGTTAGCTTACAAACATGAGCATCACTCAAACAGTCCAACGAGTCCAACATAGCAGAGCACCAAGTGCGCGACCAAATCCACCTCAGTTATCAATTTTAGAGTTTGCCCAGAGATAAGTATAATAGCAGTTTACCTTGTGGAGGCTTAGCAGCAGCTAGCAGGCTGGAGACTCACACCAGCTACTCAGGCACAATGCACCAGGATCACACCACACCATGGTCTCTTGGCCAGGCCCCGGACAAGACGGTGGTCGGCTGGCTGGACTCCTACTCGCCCATACCTTCGGACTAAAAGTTATTATATTTGTTGTCCTGGACCATTTCACCACTGCAACCAGCCAGCCAGCGAGCAAGCTAGCAAACAGAAGCGAACAACAAGATGGCAGTCGTTCAAGCCTGTGAGACAAATTCGGAAACTCCCCCGGCAGCCGCTAGGGGCAGCCGCCCCCTCCTCCTTCTTCTTCTTCTACTAGTTTTTAACAGCCCTCTCTCCCCGTACTTCCGTGTAAAGTTAATCCATTCAACCAATCAACGATGAGCAGGAAGCGGGAGATTCAAGCCTCATTTTCTGCTATCAAAACCCAATGGGTGACGTCACACTGACATTATCCAGTTCTATTATACAATCAATGATACGCACCAAGGGATTATCCACCATTCATTTGTCCATAGACATTTGGTAAAATGCTTACATGTATAATGTAGTTTTACTTTGTCAGACCAAGTGGTTCATCTATATTTAGAATCCAGAGAGACCATAACATTGCACTCGGTCCAAAAACTGATTGATATATTTTTGTGAATGTAGAATAATGTTCAACGCAGTAGTGGCTGGTGCATTTTTGTCCAGGGAGGGCTATACCAAATATAGGCCTGGACAATGGGATTGAAATCAATGTGATAATCATAAGGATTCTTCTCAATATCAATATCATATGTTTCACGTATGCAAAATCAGTGTTCATCTCATTGAACTGAATGGTGATAATCCAAAAAGGTTCATAGTGTCTATACTTTACTTAGATTGATAGGTTTTCTTTTATATCAGACACAGGTTTGTGTTCCTACCTGACATGTTTCGACGGTAATACTTCCGTCTTCTTCAGAGGTGTGAATGGTGATGTCAAACAAATCTTATATTTTCAAATAATATTCCTGCCATACCTCATTTGATCAGTTTTTAAGTAACATTTGCTTGTCATCATCAATTTAGACAGGAGAAATGTCACTATTAAAATAACTTCATATCATCACGATGATTCCACTGAAAGACAACAATAATAGGCTATTGAATTATCGTCCACTCCAGCCCTAAATCAAGCAAGTAGTAACGGACATTACTAGCTACTAGAAACGAGTGTATTTTCTTCCTCTGTCTGTAGCCTGTTGTTTAATGGCGAGCTCAGGGTGATCTGGTCCAAGCTCTTTCACTCGATGCTTCTCCTGTAAATTCCGTCTCTCAAACGGCGTCGTTTTGAGTGACTTCACAGAATTTTCTTTCTCCATTCTTGCAAAACGTCTTTTGTGTTTTATGGCAGTTGAAAACAAACTTCTTTGCTTCGCGCGCGTGCTGCAAAGCCGTCGGCGTGGGACTGCTACTAGTGTTTATATATATACTGCGTCGCTACCCTATGGTCCCTAGCCTACGTCACGACACTCACTCTACCTGACCCCACCTCCACCTGGTCGCTAGATACATGCGCCCAGAGCCCTCCCAAATCCCTTTGTTTTTGAGAGTGAACAGCGCATGTGCAACTACACAGATCCTGATCTGCACCACTCTGCACTGCTGGAAACCGGAAGTCCCCGGACGGCGTCCGTGGCAATTCGGTGCAAGAAAATATTGACCCAAAAACAGTAGCCTACACATGTAGATCATTATGAATCTACATATTTATTGCAGATTATATACTCACTATCTAATATTCACCTCGCTCATAAAAAAAATAGGCCTATATATATATATATATATATATATATATATATATATATATAGGCCTATTTTTTTAAATAAAACGTTATATATATATATATATATATACCGGTATAACGTTTTATTTTCCCCTCCATGTGGGTATAGGTGGGGCGCCGCCCTGGCGCCCTCTAGTGGCCGGCCACCACTGGTTCAACGCGACATTGCATGACTTAATTAGTTGATTGCAGAGAGTGGAAACGGTTAAGCCAGCTGTTGTTACTAAACCTCTAGGACAACATGTCATTGTCCAGAAGAATCATTAGCTCCCTGGCAAAGCCCTGGCATCACTCTGGCCCCAAAATGGCTGCCATCATCATAGCTGCTCTGTCAGCCTGGGGCCAGCTTGTCAGAGGGGACACTTCCTTCCTGACAGCTTGGCCTTTATCTCTCCCTGGAGAAACGCTGAAGTCAGCCAAATCCTCCACTGACTAAATATGCACCGTGCGACAAGGTGGAAGAGAACAGAACTTATTGCATTTTGGACGGCACGATATGGTTCAAGGTATTTCAATTGTACGAGAGAGAGAGAGAGAGAGAGAGAGAGAGAGAGAGAGAGAGAGAGAGAGAGAGAGAGAGAGAGAGAGAGAGAGAGAGAGAGAGAGAGAGAGAGAGAGAGAGAGAGAGAGAGGTATTGAGACATGTTGAAATGCTGAGCTGGTAATCTGCGTGGAGCTCCTCAGAGCTGTGTCCTGACCAGCAGGGACTTAGGAGCCCAACAGCATATTTGTAATTTGTGTACTTTGTGAATCCATTCACTTGGATCATCTCCACCACACATGACTTTCTCTGGACCTGTGCTCGCTGTCTGTGGGGCTTGCAAATCCTATCTTTCCCCCACACTGTCTTTCTCCCCCACACTATCTTTCCCCCACACTGTCCCCCCCCCCCACACTGTCCCCCCCCCCCCCACTATCTTTCCCCCACACTATTTCCCCCCCACACTATCTTTCCCCCACACTATTCCCCCCCCCCCCGGCACTGGTAAAGTGATTACTCACACAGCAAACCCAATGTTCCATAAGTGGCTCTCCCCAGGCAGCAGGGCGCGCTGTCAGGCTCTCATAAGACTTAATGACGTCTCCTAATCAACACACACGCAAAGCGGCAGGCAGGCAGCTCTGATTGATGGGCGGAGTGACAGACATGACAGCGATTGAATCGTTACAGACTCCGCCAAAGAACTTTTATGGAAAGAACTGAAAGCTCCATATTGCCCCATTGCAACATCAGCGCCCAGCAGCCTCCGCCATTTTTTATTTTTGGAAGCGTGACAGCGCCAAAAGAACCTCGCACAGGCTCGCAGTGGTCAGCTGCGGTAGCGCGGGCCCCTATAATCAGCCTCTCTAAACAGTAACTCAACGGGAGAACACTCTAAATTTCGTGGATTCACATCTTTTCTGGGCGTACTGCAAATCTTGACTGAAGTGGTGTAGTGCAGGGATGTAAAACAACAACCATATTGTGGAAACTAAGCAAAATGTTTCGTTTTCTTTGTTTAGTTTTTTCAAGATAAATAGCTAATGCGGCTGTCGTCCACTCCGTCAGAAGTGTGTTGCCGTGGTTTTAACCTCGGGTCCTTTGCATTTACTATTTATCTTGAAAAAACTAAAAGAAAAAAACGAAAAATTTTGCTTAGTTTCCACAATATGGTTGTTGTTTTACATCCCTGCACTACACCACTTCAATCAAGATTTACAGTACGCCCAGAAAAGATGTGAATCCACGAAATTTAGAGTGTTCTCCCGTTGAGTTACTGTTTAGAGAGGCTGATTATAGGGGCCCGCGCTACCGCAGCTGACCACTGCGAGGCGCATTCTGTTTCCAAAAATGGCCGGAGTTTCGTCTCTTTCCTTCCATGCTCTTTGACTCCGCGCGGCACAACAGCCAGAGACATTACCATACGAGGTGGGTCCCACACTGAATGTGCTCTACAGAGGGTGGGGGGTGGGAGGAGATACAGTGAAGTGAGAGAAAGTTAGCTCTGAAGCTAAATAGTTCCTCAACTCTACACACAGACTCTGACAACATGACTGCTTGTGTTGAACTTTAACAATATAATGAAGAGAGAAGATATTGACCTTACTGTCGCTAAACTTCTCTCCAGTTGGGCATGGCATGGTCCCACCATGAGCTCTCTGGTAAGCCTGCATGGCCTCGCTCAGGCCCCAAAATGGCTGCCATCGTCGTAGCTGCTCTGTCAGCCTGGGGCCAGCTTGTCAGAGGGGACACTTCCTGACAGCTGGGCTTTCTCCAGGTAGAGACCTTCAGCTTCAGGTGACTCTATTTTCTGCTGACGTTTTAGAATAGAGCTCTTTGATAAGCTTATGAAATCTCACAGTCGGATTAAGCAAATCAGAGGTTGTGAGTGATTTTTTGGCATTTGTGAAAGGCAGTGGGGGTGCAGTAAAGGCTGACTGCAAGAATGCTTGTCTTCCTGTATCCGATGAGGATCTGGTGTAGAGACACTGAGCTTGTACAATCAACTCACCATGTGTGATCAAGTTAGAATGATCTGTCTCATACTATCTGAGCATGTGGCAGCAAGGGAGTTCCACCACGTTGCAGCGGCCCATAGGCAGGTCCACATAGGTGGCGCTATCCAGAGCCGTGTAGATAGAAGAGTTCCGACATCTCCATTCACTCCAATGGCCCAGTTTTTTACTCTCAAGAGTTCCAGGAAGTAAGGTCCTGGATTAAGCAGCACTGTCGAGTTGCAGCAAAATAGACAGTTTGTGTTGTACTCTGAAAGGGTTTTTCATCCCTTGAATCAAATTGTACATTATCAGCTTTATTTTAGCATGCAAAAGTAGCGCGAGACCCATTCCTGGCTGTTCATTGGCTAATGAGTCTCGCATTTTGGTCCTCCGCTGACGCCACTCTCTCTCTAGAGGACACTAGCGCTACCTATTCGGCAGAACAGGCAGTCAACTTGGGGCCTCGTCCACTTTTTTGCGAGGAGCAGTCATCACTGTGACGCTACCAGTACGTCGTCGTGGGCTCACAGACGCAGCTCGCACCTAACGCGCGCCCGTCCACAGTATGCAGCTCGCACCTAACGCGCGCCCGTCCACAGTATGCAGCTCGCCCACCTGCCCCGCCCACCTTTCCCAACTGGCAGTTGAGAAGTTGTGGTGCAATTGTGGGTCGCCAAAGCCGCCGCCCTCCTCTCCGATTATAGGTGTGAGATTCTAATTCTGATTCTTATTCTAATCAACGATTACAACATTCGTGTCACAAACTATTGACTGTATTGTGCAATAGTGAATGCTCCTACGTTCCAAGGCTGTTATTAACAGCGTCTGTATAATGACCTTGATGGTTGTTGTTTTCTGGTTCCCAACAAAACAAAGTTTACTTCTAATGAGGGCAACTGAAGGACCGCAGAGCACACGTTCACACACCGACTCAGAGAGTCACACGCGCACACACACGCGCGCACACACACACACACACACACACACACACACACACACACACACACACACACACACACACACATTAAGAGCAGTAAGTATTATTAATGAGACCAGAGTCAAAGTCACGCTCTGAGAGGTGTGTGTGTGTGTGTGTGTGTGTGTGTGTGTGTGTGTGTGTGTGTGTGTGACTCTCTGAGAGGTGGGTGTGTGTGTGTGTGTGTGTGTGTGTGTGTGTGTGTGTGTGTGTGTGTGTGACTCTCTGAGAGGTGGGTGTGTGTGTGTGTGTGTGTGTGTGTGTGTGTGTGTGTGTGTGTGTGTGTGTGTGTGACTCTCTGAGAGGTGGGTGTGTGTGTGTGTGTGTGTGTGTGTGTGTGTGTGTGTGTGTGTGTGTGTGACGCTCTGAGAGGTGGGTGTGTGTTCTTCAGGCTCTGCATGCTGCCTTGCTGCCATCAAGAGGGACTAATAGCACTCCTGACTCCTACAGAGAGGGAGAAGTCTAGTTTGGGGATTGAACTAGTTAATTCAAATTTAGTTTTCATTTGCATTAATAATATGCCTGGAACGTTTTCAACATTCAACATATTCTTGTTTTATGTGTGTGTGTGTGGGTGCGCGTGTGTGTGTGTAGGACAGTGGCTCCCAACATGGGGTCCAGGGACGACCAGGGGTCCTTAAGGGGTTTTCAGGGGGTCCCAGGAAATTGTCAAATTGTTAAAATTCCCCGTTATTTCATTTACAGTTAACACAATTAGAGAATGTAGAGAAGAATGACTAGTTTCAATGTTATCTCTCCACACATACAATACATACAGATAGTTATAGAATCCTAGACAAAATCCTATCTAATGATAGAAATATTCTCAGATTTGAGTTCAAGAGAGAAAATCTCATCCATTAATTTCCTCCTCATCTCTTTCGCTCCTGCCTCCAATTCCCCCATCTGCCTGTCCAATCACTTTGCTGCTAGCCTCATGCTGTAATATGTATTTATGTATTTCTGCTAGCCTCATACTGTAATATGTATTTATGTATTTCTGCTAGTCTCATACTGTAATATGTATTTATGTATTTCTGCTAGTCTCATACTGTAATATGTATTTATGTATTTCTGCTAGTCTCATACTGTAATATGTATTTATGTATTTCTGCTAGCCTCATACTGTAATATGTATTTATGTATTTCTGCTAGCCTCATACTGTAATATGTATTTATGTATTTTGCAGGCTGTGATGGTCAAATCCCTGCCACACATCCCTATAAGTCATGACCGTATCCTATCCACCTTAGTTTTGGCGGCCATGATGCACCATGGGTGCTGCTTCCTTCTGCTGTCCTCGTCCCCCGTTACGTCTAGCTTGACACAACACAGCCCGTCTAATGTACCCGTCTGTAAACGGTGC
>NC_139647.1:2804740-2819740 GCF_964638095.1 Poromitra crassiceps | reverse complement strand
TTGGTCCTCAGGAACCGGAGACTCTCCATATGTATAACCGACACTATGTCCGTCAGCCACAGCTGAAAAGAAGGTGGAGAGGGGGACTTCCACTCCTTCAGAATGAGTCTCTTGGCGACAGTCGTCCCCTGCGTCAGAGACTGTTGTACGGCCGTAGGGAGGAGCAGAGAGGATTCTGAACAGCCGAAGATGGTGAGTTCCCCCTCCGGCTGAAGGGTTATTTTATAGGCCTTAGAGTACCAGTCAAATATTTTGGCCCAGAATCCAGATAGTGAAGGACAAAAGCAAAAAGCATGGGATAGTGTACCCTCTATTCCTTGGCAAATGCTAAAGAATCTTTGAGCTTAGTGTGTTGCCAATGAAGGCTTGATGGTTCCTTGCTGTGTGTGAGAAGTCATCTGGGAGGAGCCCTCAGGCCATGTTCACACTACAGGCAAATCCAATTGGCTGCTAAAGTCATTAATCATCATTATCTTGATTGGTTCACCAAATCTGATTTGGGAGTGTGTCCGCACTGCCACAAATCTGATTTGGGCAAGTGTTCAAGTCGGATCTGTGTGTCCAGACCTCCATATGTGGTTTGGGACAAGTGACACAAAATCAGACTTGGAGCGTCCAGACTCATAAAACCAATCTGGATAGAATCATTAATAGACCAAATCACCGTGACGTCACCATGTAAACAAATTTACTTCCGGGTACCACTTGGGGAAGGCGGCAGGTTTAAATGTGCGTGTTGTCAAATAAATGCTGTCAAACCCTCTCGTTGTTTTCGGCCGACTACTTTCAATTTAAATGGTTAAACGGTTGGTAAACATGCTTGTCCGACGTATCTAGCCTTTCTTCTGTGTTTGTTTTATGTAGTGTTAGCTAGCTAATAATGTTTGTTTGTCTGTCAAACTCGCTGTTTTGCAGACTCGTTAACGTAGAAGAGCCTGGTGACGCGAGGTTACGTTAACGTTACAAACAGAGCTACTGACGCCACGTTAATTTAATTTAGCGTCAAGTCTACTCTGGTCTGGTCCAACAGGTAAATTAGCTAGTCTGGTCTCCACTAACGTTAGTGAAAGTGTTGTTATGAATGATATTAAACAACAACACAACACGGACGAACCATTTTTGTCTTCTTTGTCTGTTTTTGTCTTCAACACGTCAGTTTGTGCCGTCCACCGCCATTATAATGTGTGGACCTCAGGGGTACCCGGAAGTAAATGTAAACATCCCGCTGATTTGGTCTATAGGTCATTAAAGTTCACAAATCAGATTTGGCCTCCTAGTCTGAACATAGCCTCAGTCACGCCTCTCTGTGATGGTGAATGTGGTGTCAAAACTGAAAACACACTTCAGTTTTAGTCGCCTGGACTCATAGCCCTTTTTTCTCTGGACTTCTTTGTTTTCATCAAAGGCTTTGAAAGAAAACAGTCCTCCTAACATGATGCACTTTAATGATGTCAGCAGCTCAGACACAAACACACACCAAGTATGAGTGGCAGCAATTTAATCTCTGATACAATCCCCCCAGGAGAATTCTTCAAAACAAACAACCAAATGAAAAGAAGTTAAAATCTGGAGGCCATGGGACATTTCCTGCTGCCTTGTTATTTATTTAACAGGCTGTGAACCCTTAGTTTGTTGACAAATCAATGTTTCCCGGCCTTTTTGCAATCTCCAATTGTTTTTATTTGAAAGAAGAAAAGCAATAGTCATTACAATGACAGATACAACGTATCATATTATCTCCACGAGGACCAAAGAACTTTTATTGTAAAATCATTCACAAGGGGAAAAAGTACCAACCTTGGTTGGTACTTTGATAAAAAACCTACTTGGCAACTATCAAAAGAACATAAGGAACACAAAAAGTATTTGTGCCAATTTTGGTGTTTCTTTCCAGATAAGAAGGGATTTTCTTTAATCTGCTCCACTACAAGTATATACAGCAGGCTCTCATAGAACATTGAGAATGTTGAAAACAGTTGAAATAAAACACCAACCGTTAAACAGGTCAAAACAAAACAAACAAACTGACTGGAGGGAGGCTTTAAATACAATGTAATGCCAAACTTGAACATGCTGAAGCCAGCAGCTGTCTAACATGCCGCCTGGACAGTCTTTTCACTAGGCAATGTATTCTAGCTAGATAAGAGATAAGGTACTGTGTCATTCAAAACCACAGATGAGGTTCTGTATCATTCAAAGTCCACAAGCTGGGACAACAGGGCTTTTTGCAATTTCCATTCAATTTTAGACAACACAAAGAGGTTCCAGCTGTCTTGTCAGTCGAGCTGCATCGGCACACACGAGGCGACACACACACACACACACACACACACACACACACACACACACACACACACACACACACACACACACACACACACACAAACACACACTGGAGGTGAGGCTGAGGCTGTTGATCGGTTGAATTGAGAGCCATAGTATCTCAGCTGCTCTCTGTCAGCACCTCTAAGCAGCGAGAAAAGCAGCTCTGTCACGGCCTGCCTGCCTCTTAGCCAGGCTTTATGTCCACATCACGCTTATGGACCTTATTTTTAGCCCCATTGCCAAACGCTCGAGACGGAGCAGAAAGTATCTACAGCAACATTTCTTTTCCCCTTGTGGATAAAGTGGATTCGGGCGTGTCAGGTTTCGAGGGTAGAGGGGAGCTTTTTGACAGTGTTAATCCCTCCTGCCCTGCTCTGTCCTGGAGTCTTTTCAGGATGAAGGTTTCATATGAGTATTACAGTCGTCACAGCGCCCTGTGGAACCCTCTGTCTCCAGGAACAACTGCGTGTGTGACTTCCTTTGTGCCTGTGTGCCCTGGAGTCAAACAGGCAGACAGTGTGTGTGTGCAATGTGGTGTTCCTCCAACACAAACACAACATGCACCCTCCTCCTCCTCCTCCTTCGTTCTCCATCTCCTGCATCGCTAGATCTTTTCAGAGGTCCTTTTCAGACCTGGGCCACATGGGCCAGATCAGATCTCCCAGAGCTGTTGTTGATTATACCACCTCCGAATGTGGTCTGACCCCATCGGATCTCAATAAGCATCGGGGTGCATACAGACCTGTACTTTACTGAGATCAGATCGCCAAAGATCTGATCTCACCCGCATGTTAGCACCATTTATCTGTGTGTAGGATTACAGTAACTAAAAGATGGGCTAACCAGTATCCAGTGACTGCCCACACACACACACACCTGCACACACCTGCATGCAATTTTCATGTTCAATTGATAATCCGGCTCATTTCTATCTGTCACATGGTAATTGGCGCTGACCATCTCTGGTTGTATTGGGGGCAGATCCACATGCAGAATGTCCCAGTAGGATTGATAACGCGTTACGCGCTATTTGTCTGCAGCAGGTTTGGGCACTTGTTTCCAAAAATGTGCATATAAGCAAGGGTCAGAATGACCCTCTTTTCAACTGTGGTTGATGGATATGATCTCTGTTATACGGATGGAGAGACTCAGGTCCCTGAGAAGCAACTCACTTGGAAAATGTCTTGCTATCTGGGAGGTGTTTCTAGCCTACCTCGATGAGGCTGATGGGTGACTCACCCAGTCCATTCCTCATGTAACCCTTATGCCAGATCCCATGTGCATCTCTTACAAGTGCATACGCACCTTATGTAGCACCGTGTAGCAATAATGAATGTTGGTGATTTTTCCCCTTTTCCTGTGTCTGAGCCTGTTTGTCTGGTTTGTTTTGTGTTCTGTTCTATAAATATTTTTTAAATAACACATATATAAAAAAAAGAGCAAGGGTCAGAGAATTGACTTAAATTATTGGTGTAAGTTATCTTGTTTACTTTGCACACTAAAGAAAGCCTGCGGCAAACTGTGGGTGGGTGTGTGTGTGTGTGTGTGTGTCGTGTGTGTGCGTGCGTGCGTGCGTGTGTGCGCGTGTGCGCGTGCGTGTGCGTGTGTGTGTGTGTGCGCGCGTGTGAGAGTGAGAGTGAGAGTGTGAGTGTGATCATCTCTCCCAGGTCTCCAGTGGGCTCTGTGGTGTCTTCTCAGAGTGGGAGATGATGAGTTGGGCGCTGGTCCCTCTCTATGCCTCTTCTTCTTCTTCTGTACAGCTATTTAAACAAGCCTCCCTCCTCCTCTCCACTTAGCTTTGAGTGTGACATGCAGGCGCTCTAAAGATAGACTGAGCAGGAACAATGAGCAGTGTGCTGCCTACCGCTCAGCGCTACTTTGTGGCTTCTAATGGTTCAAACAAGAAGAAGAAGAATGTGAATCCAGCCTGTTGATAGGCCACTGTTCTTACGCTATGGCTGATTATGCAAAAACGTATTCTTTAGCGCGGGATGATGGCAGCTCCACGCTTCACAGGATCACTTTTTAATAATTCATAACCTTGTGTATAATGCTGCATAAATATAAATGTGGAATCTGAATCTATCATAATAACTTTCCTATCAAATTGAGCCATACTGTGTGTATCCAATTCATGAAAGCATTAAAATTTGCTGTTCTACACATTGTGTGTCTTTCCCGGGAAAATCCTCTGCTGAAGTGATTCGTTTCTTGCAACAGTAAATTCATGGACGCATTATAGCTTGGGAGAGGGGGGGGGGGGGGGGGGGCTGTCGGGGGTCAGCGTGGTGGAAACCACCTGACTGTTTCCCCCATGGCCCACACACACTGACTGTATCTATGGTTTGTTCGGAATAAATAGGAGAAAACTGGGTGGTTAGCAGGAGCAGCGATAGGCAGCACTTTAAGTGTGTGTGTGTGTGTGTGTGTGTGTGTGTGTGTGTGTGTGCGCGTTTGCGTGCGTGCGTGTTAGGGATGCACCGATCCACATTTTTTCACTTCCGATCCGATTCCGATATCTGAATTTGGATATCTGCCGATACCAATATTTTTCTTGAATATACAGTATAGGCAAAGATTTGACCAATTAAAGATTTTTTTTTAAATATACCTTGCAAAAAGCAGACAAAATTAAGAAAATATACAAGGTAGGGATGTCAACGGTTAACCGTTAACACGTTCACTGCCAATGACGAGTTGATACGTCAAAAAAAATCCAACGGTTGACTGCCAATGACGAGTTGATACGTCAAAAAAAAAAAAAAAAAAATTTGACGGTGGGATGTGCATCTAACCCTTTTACATCTTCTATATAAATATGGGAGCCACGGAACGTGTACAACCCATTCCACCGACCCACTAAGTGGCGACAGTGCTCTCCAGACTAGAAAAAGCAGAGCCAAAACTGCAGGGGAACGCGCAATGAAACCATTCTCATACTGTAAAATGGATTGGCGAAAACGCTTTCGTTTTCGCGCTGGTTGCTGGCGGTGGGGGATTGCAAATTTGCATAATAGATTATGGGTGCAACACACTTTGAAACACGCAGCATTAAATAAGACCAGAATCGCAAAAGCTTCATCAAAGCTCTCAACCGAAACCCCAAGAAACGAGCGAGCCCATCCAGACTTGCCCAGCGGCCGCCAGCAGACAGGAGCAGCAGCAGCAGCAGCAGAAACTCGCTTGTGACACGCCCGCTGCAGCCAAGAAGAACACACACGGAGGGAGGAGTTTGAAGGAGAGGGGGGTTTCCTGCTGTTATGGAGGAAATTACTGTTCAAAACTATTGTTTAGATGTCTGACGTCTTACTGATGCCAAAAATGAATGGTTAAAGTGACTGTTCTATCGAATTTCACAAAAAGCTATTTATCTCAGCTTAAATTTTCAGATGCTGAAACCATGCTGTATTCAAGTGCTAATGCCTACATAACTACTAACTCTACAAACTAACTCTTTTAGACAGAGAAAGCACACATTCTATTAGTTCTTTTGAGATATTTTGTGTTCACAAAATCTTAGCAGAAAAGAATCCTCGGGTCTTGAAAGATGAGCCAGAATCCTCAAAAAAAACCTTTGGCAGAAGCTACCTACAGTAAAAAAAAAACGGCTGGCAGTGAATGTGTTAATCGATTAACCGTCGCTAACGTCGTTGTTCGGTTATTGCTGTCGGTCTATCAGTTAATATAAAAAAAAAAAAAAAAAAATCAACACAAAAAGAATTTGTGTTGAAATGTTGATGCTTTTTGTTAATGCTTGTTAATGCTTTTTGTGTTAGAAATTCTAACACAAAAAGCATTAACATTTCAGCATCTAAATAGACACGCCTTGTTTGGGCATGAGCTCATTGAGTAAATAGACAAAAAAAAAATTAAAAAATTAAAAAATTATGAATTAACCGATAGGTTAATCGATTATTAGCGTCGGTTAATCGAAAGTGAAATTAACCGAAAATTGACATCCCTAATACAAGGCAAAGAAGGATACTATTATACATGGGCAAATTACGGCCTACGCTGGAATTGCAACCAAAAAAAAAATCCCCCCCCCCCCAATTCCGATCCGATTCGTGAATTACCGGTATGTCAGTATCGGCTCCCGATACCGATATTGGATTGGATCGGTCCCGTCCCTAGTGTGCGTGTGCGTGTGTGTGTGTGTGTGTGTGTGTGTGTGTTTTTGCTGTAGGAAAGAGATGAAAAGTTGTGGTAGCTCTTATGTGCTCAGAGAGAGAGAGAGAGAGAGAGAGAGATCCTGGCATCAAGATGAGAAACAGGTCTTGAGGACACTGAGGAGAGCTCATAGCACCGTTTCTTTCTCATTTGTTAGTCAAAGTGCAACTCAGCAGGGAATCCATCTCTGCTCTCTGCTCCTCTCTCCTCCACCTGCTTTGTGGCAGTGATGACAGCCAAGCCCATCACAGTACTCTGCTGTCTTCTCCACCTCACCACCTTCCTCAGCTCTCCTTCACTCTATAGCACAAAGAGTGTTTTCTGTCACAAGCCGACAGCCGTCGTGTCAGAGTGTCGCTTTCCCCTCAACTCACTCCATTGATACTGAGCGCCTTTCACATTGTATTATGGAGCCGGTTATGAATGGGACTGATATAACATGCAGGCAGAGATGCTGTGTTGTACGTTGATGCTCTTAAGAATACACACACACAAGGAGGGTGTTGTAAGAACAAGTGAAATTCATTCCTATAATACCAGATCTGCCCAATATTCAATTCAGAAACCTATTGCAGGAAGCCAAACCCAAACGTCATTTTGTAACACTGCTATCAACTTTTGGAATAATTTACCTGCTTCAGTGCAAGGCATAAACACTGTGAATGTCTTTAAACGTGCTCTCAAGACTCATCTAAAAAATGAGATGTTGACTAGAGAGTAATTGCAACACCTTCGCTGAGATTTCATTTGTATATATCATATATTTTATGTGTCATCGATAGACTTCCTTTTTCTGTTTTTCTTTTATAAAGTACAATTGTGTAATATTAAGGTTTTGATATTTGAAGGACCCCAGTGGAAATAAGCAGGCTTCTAGTTTGTAACTTTAAGCTGCTTTACTGGGCTATCCTTGGATCATTTTACTTTCGATTTACATATTGTGTACTTTTTTTTTACTACTGTATTGTAAATTTGTAATGGTTTTTATGCATTCTTGATCCGAAATAAACCAAACCAAACCAAACACACGCGCGCGCGCACACGCACACATAAATAGAGATGCACCAATATGAAAATTTTGGCTGATACCGATAACCGATATTAACATTGCTGTTATGGCCGATAACCGATATTTACTGATGTCGATATGATCTGTATAAAAACACATTTCTATCGTAATAACATTTTGTACATACTGAAAAACACACACAAACACACAAAGTAATACATTTCTTTATTTCCAAAACAATTTTGGAAAAGCCCATAAATCATAGATTTACTGCATTGTTTCCTCTCAATGTGAAAATTTTGGCCAATACCGATAACCGATATTAACATTGAAACATCGGACCGAAGCCGATATGTTAAAAAAAAAATTAACACGTTTCCAGAATCTCCTTTAGCTCAGTGACTCTCAACTGGTTTAGCCTCACGACTCACATTTCTCCTTCATCATTAATTCGCGACCCACATTTTTTATTCTTTTTTTTTTAGGCCGATATGCTTTTTAAAAGTTTAAACTGGTGTTGCTCATCACGTTTCAATAATCTAAATCGAACTGTATGACATGAAATGAAAAGGCAGATTTTTCTTGAATTAAATAAAAAGCCAGACTTATCTTGAAATACAGGTATGCGCTTAATGTCGAAGTTAAACTGGTGATGCTCAGGTCAAGTTTTGAAAAATCACAGTTTGCAATCAAGTTTCAAACTTCCTTGATTGGAATTTGGAAACCCTCATTACTGTTTTGCTTGCACCTGTGTTTACCCTGCCTTTTCGACACAAAATGGCCCCCGTGAAAAGGGTCTATTGACTCTTTGAACCCACAAGAATCTCAGCTTTGCAGTCATATCCTATTTATGCATTTTGAGGCCCAGTAAAATTCAAATAGAATAGGTGACATACTGTACAGGGGATTACATCAAGTGTGCGTGTCTGTAAAGGGGAGGCTTGTGGGGACCCATAGAACCCATTCTCATCCACATTAGGGCTGTGAATCTTCACTGGCCTCACGATTCGATTCGATTACGATTCAGACGGCTACGATTCGATTCGATAACGATTATCGATGCATCTCGATGCATCTCGATGCATCTTAAATTGATGCATCACTTTTTTCCCCGAATACATGATTTTTTTTCTCACTTTCTTTTTTCTCACTGTGTGGCTACTTTTAAAATAAAAGTGCATTTAGAATTGCATTGTATTATGATCCAAATAAACAACTGCATGTACTTCCATTATATTTTATTTGGTAAAAAAAGAAAAAAGAAAAAAAAAGAAGAAAAAAACGATTTTTGACATTTGTGAATCGATGCAGAATCGTGCAGGTCCGCATCGCGATGCATCTTATAATCGATTATTTTTGACACCCCTAATCCACATATCTTTAGGCAGAGAGGTCAAGGGACCCCTGTGAAAATAGCCATGCCAAAGTTTTGACCAAATTTGGAGCGTTATTTAGCCCCCTTCTTGACAAGCTAGCATGACATGGTTGGGACCAATGGATGCCTTAGATCTTCTAGTTTCATATGATATCTTCACTCTGGCTTTAAAAATGAGCCCTGCTACAGCCTCTGAAAGAGAGTCATTTCAGCATCCTCAAGGAGTGAAGAACCTTTTTTTTCATGCACACACCCGTTTCAAAACGGCCCGGCGACCCAAAAGAGGCTGGTGAGCCACCAGTTCGAGAACCACTGCTTTAGCTTGTGCATGTAGACTTCAGTTCTCATCTCTCGATCCTCTGTCCTCCTCAGCCAAATCTCCAGATTCCTCAGGAACAAAAGAGTGAACTATTGTCCTCTTCCTGTGGTGTCATGCAGGATCACACTTCAAATCACCTTGGCAGAATCCACGGGGCACCGGAGCAACACGGAGCTTAGAGCCGACATATTAGTCATAGCCAATAATAACCACCGGGACTGAACCCAACAGAGTTTTCACAGGGTGAAAATCTCTGTCGGAGCGCCAGCTTGAACTTTAAATGAACTCTACATGTAGTAAAGTAAGACGTTTTGCTCGGGTCTTGCCGTTTGGTAGAGCTGCAACGATGAATCGATGAGTTGTCAACTATTAAATTAATCACCAACTATTTTGATAATGGATTAATCGGTTAGATTTTTTTTTTAAGTCGAAATTCTCTGATTCCAACTTCTTACATTTTCTGGTTTCATATCTTTGTGTTGAGGACAAAACAAGATATTTGAGGACATCTTCTTTGGGCTTTGGGACACTTTTTCACCATTACCTGACATTTTATAGAACCAACAAGTCGTGGATTATTCGAGAAAATAACAGATGAATCGACAATGAAAAGAATCCTTCGTTGCAGCCCTGCTGTTCGCTACACAATAGACAGGTTGTCGTTATCTCCTCTCTTCCTGACTGCGTGTGAGTCATATCTGGAGAAATGGTATTTTTGTCCAACTTTCCTCCTTTCCCTGTCTTTGTGGGTGTGTTTCTGACCTGGTTGGAGATCTGTCTTTGTGGGTGTGTTCTGACCTGGTTGGAGATCTGTCTTTGTGGGTGTGTTTCTGACCTGGTTGGAGATCTGTCTTTGTGGGTGTGTTCTGACCTGGTTGGAGATCTGTCTTTGTGGGTGTGTTTCTGACCTGGTTGGAGATCTGTCTTTGTGGGTGTGTTTCTGACCTGGTTGGAGATCTGTCTTTGTGGGTGTGTTCTAGGGCTGTCACTTTTTCCCCAAAATAAAATTCGAACGAACTTTAATTGTCCAATATTCGTTCGAATATATTCGAAGTTTTTTGATTAATTAAATTTTTTTTTTTTTTTTCCAGTCCAGCAGCCTCTTGCACCAGCTGAACGTAAGTTCTGTCTTAAGTTAGGGTGTAAAGTCCACACTAACTGCTACGTTCAAACTAGTTAGTTTGACACTAAAGTTGTGTCTTTGTTTGGTTGCACCACGGAGACGTAAGGTACATCTTAACTAGTAGACCCTAAAGTCCATACTAACCAAAATAGTGTCGCAGACAATGACGTGTACAGTATCTGTGACCAATCAGTGAAAAGCACGGTGGAAACGGTGTTTATTTACGGTTGTTTAAGTGGAGTGAAAACAGGACATGTTGCCCACCGCAAATTAGTGCTTTCATATTTCATCAACACTAATCAAATGAGAACGTTATTGAGTAACGTTCGTTTAGGTTCATATTACTGTTAACGTTTATCTGTGAGCTCTTCATCAGTATTGTAGGCTATACCACCATCCTGCCTCACTAAATTGTTGCGGTTATTTTAATTTGTATGCAGTGCTGCAGCTTGTGGGAAACAAAAGCGTGAGTCATAAATATCAAAGGGTGTAATTTATCACGGAGAGCGCGTTGCGGACGCAAAACAATGATGCGCCACGGTGCCAAGTTGCAATCCGTGCCAACTGCTATTTTACGGAGGACTTTACACCTAGTAAGACGTAGGTGTAAATTTTAAGTTCTAACTTATGCCTACGTTGTAACTATTTCACTTGGTGCAACCCAAATATTTTTAGTAGTGCGTAAACTCGGACTTAGTGAGACTTTACGTTCAAACTAGCTTACGTTTCAACTTACGCACAGCTGGTGCAACCCACTGCAGCCCACCGGGCATCAGCCCGACGTGTTAGCTTGGACGCTCACAGTCACAACACTGCCTCACAAACTTGGCTGCATCCAACTCGAGACAACTTTTCAGACCCTGGAGACAATCTTTCTCAGAAGAGACTAACGCGACAAATCTGGAGACTTTTTCTGACATGGGATTAACATTACCAGCAAGCAGCAGTTGGTTAATTTTGGTTAATAAAAAAAAAAAAAAAAAAAAAAAAAAAAAAAAATTAATAATAAAAATAAAAATAAATATTCGAACATTCAAATTACATTTCGAAAACGAACCCCTTCCCCCACATTCGAAGTTGCATTCGAATTTCGAATGAAAAGTGACAGCCCTAGTGTGTTCTGACCTGGTTGGAGATCTGTCTTTGTGGGTGTGTTTCTGACCTGGTTGGAGATCTGTCTTTGTGGGTGTGTTTCTGACCTGGTTGGAGATCTGTCTTTGTGGGTGTGTTTCTGACCTGGTTGGAGATCTGTCTTTGTGGGTGTGTTTCTGACCTGGTTGGAGATCTGTCTTTGTGGGTGTGTTCTGACCTGGTTGGAGATCTGTCTTTGTGGGTGTGTTTCTGACCTGGTTGGAGATCTGTCTTTGTGGGTGTGTTTCTGACCTGGTTGGAGATCTGTCTTTGTGGGTGTGTTTCTGACCTGGTTGGAGATCTGTCTTTGTGGGTGTGTTCTGACCTGGTTGGAGATCTGTCTTTGTGGGTGTGTTCTGACCTGGTTGGAGATCTGTCTTTGTGGGTGTGTTCTGACCTGGTTGGAGATCTGTCTTTGTGGGTGTGTTTCTGACCTGGTTGGAGGTCTGTCTTTGTGGGTGTGTTCTGACCTGGTTGGAGATCTGTCTTTGTGGGTGTGTTTCTGACCTGGTTGGAGATCTGTCTTTGTGGGTGTGTTTCTGACCTGGTTGGAGATCTGTCTTTGTGGGTGTGTTTCTGACCTGGTTGGAGATCTGTCTTTGTGGGTGTGTTCTGACCTGGTTGGAGATCTGTCTTTGTGGGTGTGTTCTGACCTGGTTGGAGATCTGTCTTTGTGCGTGTGTTCTGACCTGGTTGGAGATCTGTCTTTGTGGGTGTGTTTCTGACCTGGTTGGAGGTCTGTCTTTGTGGGTGTGTTTCTGACCTGGTTGGAGATCTGTCTTTGTGGGTGTGTTTCTGACCTGGTTGGAGATCTGTCTTTGTGGGTGTGTTTCTGACCTGGTTGGAGGTCTGTCTTTGTGGGTGTGTTCTGACCTGGTTGGAGATCTGTCTTTGTGGGTGTGTTTCTGACCTGGTTGGAGATCTGTCTTTGTGGGTGTGTTCTGACCTGGTTGGGGATCTGTCTTTGTGGGTGTGTTTCTGACCTGGTTGGAGATCTGCGATTTGAAAAGTTACAGACAGATGGGGGGAATGGCTTTGGTCTAATGGCCCAATATGACAATATGGTTTTAAAACATACCGTGCGCTCGGCGTGCACACCCACACACACTCACGGCACAGGAACGCAGAGCCGTCTCCAAGCCTGTGCACACTGACATCTCTCTCCTCTCCTCTCCTCTCCTCTCCTCTCCTCTCCTCTCCTCTCCTCTCCTCTCCTCTTCTGTCCTGTCCTGTCCTCTCCTCTCCTCTCCTCTCCTCTCCTCTCTCCTCTCCTCTCCTCTCCTCTCCTCTCCTCTCCTCTCCTCTCCTCTCCTCTCCTCTCCTCTCCTCTCCTGTCCTTTCCTCTCCTCTCCTCTCCTGTCCTCTCCTCTCCTCTCTCCTCTCTCCTCTCCTCTCCCCTCCTCTCTCCTCTAGGGAGAGGGGTACAGTGGTGCAGTGGTAAGCGCTGTCGCCTCACAGCTCGAAGGTCCTGGGTTCGATTCTCACCTGGGACGCTGTGGGCGCTGGAGTTGTGACCCCCCCATATCTTCAGTGCCTACTGCCCTGATGGGCTATCTCGTCGAAAGGGCCTTTCTGTGTGGAGTTTGCATGTTCTCCCCGTACCCCCCAGGGGGTTCCTCCGTACATAACCCCCCACTAAAAACATACAGAAGATCGTCATCCGACCAGTGACGACAACATCTGAAGTTGGTCCAATGATGGTCCAATGAATGAATCTCCTCTCTCCTCTCCGCTCATCATCTCCTCCTCCTCAGCTGCACCCTGACGGGGTCTTATCGCCCTCAGCCAGCTGCAGTTGGGATGGGGGGATCTAGGGGGTCTCTCTTTCCCTCAGCTTTCCCCGTGCTAAAAGAGAGGGAGACACTGATTTGGCAATTAGAGCACGCACGCAGGCATGTACACAGACACACACACACACACAGAGACACAAACACATCTGGAGCTCATCTAGATTCCTTGGCTGTAGTTTAGTTTGTTTTCTGTGTGGCTTTAGGCAAAATAATAATTTTGAAGAGGCAATATTGTCCAACTGCCGTCAGCAGCTGGCTCTCCTCTCCCCTCGCTGTCATCATACGCTCTCTTGGCTATAGACTCTGTAATGCCACCTGCCTGTGGCTCTTAATGACTACAGCCTCTCTCTATTCCCCCATTCTCCTCACTCACTTAACTACCTTAATGAACCACCTGTATACCGTGTGTGTGTGTGTGTGTGTGTGTGTGTGTGTGTGTGTGTGTGTGTGTGTGTGTGTGTGTGTGTGTGTGTGTGCGTGTGTGTGTGTGTGTGTGTGTGTGCGTGCGTGCGTGTGTATGTGCATGCATGTGTGTGTGTGCGTGCGTGTGTATGTGCATGCATGTGTGTGTATGTGCGTGCATGTGTGTGTGTGTGCGTGTGTGCGCGTGTGTGCGCGTGTGTGTATCTTTGTTGGTGCACGTACATATGATTGTGTGCGTGGTGTCTACACTGCAGGAGGCCCTCCCCCTGTGTATATGAGCCAATTATCTATACTTACTTCTCTCCTGAAGTACTTTGAAATAAGCACAGAGGAGGTAGGCTACACTTACAATAGAGATAACTCTGGCAGCAACAGAGCCTGTGCGTTCCTGCGAGACGCCAGTAGTTGAGTCGATCATTGAGACGACTCTGGCAACGTGAAGAGACAAAATTTGGTTAGTTAATTATTTCCATCGGTTCTGCATATACTCACAATTACCGTAATCGTCAGTATATGCGTTATTCTTGCATGTTTATTGCTCATTTACTTCTGTATGCCCAGATTCTCTCACAGTTCCATCGACTGGAGTCTAGTTCAGATGGCATTAATATTAATAATAAATAATATATAGGATATATTAATATATAGTATATATTAATATATATTATAATAATATATTAATCTGAGAGTCATCTGACATATGAACCCCCGACACATTTTTTACTATTCATTTTTGCATGGGAATCACAGAAAGGACAGTTCAAAGTGCTGCCATGCATTATATTTAGTCAAAAATACAATTTGTGAGTAAGAAAGTATTGAAAATATATACAGTAAGTAAGACAATAGTAAGAATATATATATATATATATATATATATATATATATATATATATTTCAGAACAGCGGCTAGAGATGGTGTTTCATTCACAGTCTAATGGTGAATTCTCTGACCAATTTAATGCGTGCTGGAGCCACTTGGAAGCTTTTTTTGGCAAAAGCATTTTGTGGAAGCAGGCAGGACAGGACTCACAACATCTGTGCCGGTGCCGGTGTGTGTAACAGGTCCATTTATTCTGCAGAGATATTTCAGGAGATTGATTTGTTCGTGGTATCCTGGAGAAAGGACACTTTCACCAGCAGCAGCAGCAGCAGCAGCAGCAGTGGTCGTAGCAGTGTTTCTGTTTAGCAGAATGGAACAGAAATAAATGGCAAACTTTCTGCCTGTTAAAGTTAATAATTGAGCTGTCTTTCAAGACTCTGCTCTCAGACACGCTCGCCCGATCCTGCCTAATTAAGGCCGCCCCTCTGACACTTTCTCACCACGTCCGCTGT
>NC_139647.1:2792240-2799740 GCF_964638095.1 Poromitra crassiceps | reverse complement strand
TCTTGTGTTTCTGAAAATATGACTATGAATATTTATAAAATATCTCTATGCAGACGAGTGTTTGAGTCTCAATGGCCTCTATCAAATGTCAACATCATCATCACTGACAGCCGAACACGACTTGATGTGTTCTCCAATATGTCAGCGCTCTCATGTAGTGACCAGTGCTGTGGTCATCTCTCTGTCACCGCAGCACTTCTGAAAGAGCAGCGGCAGCTCTCCTTATCGGACGTCCATCCTGCTTTGGACAGTAGACGCTGTCACAATATTTGCCCTCTCTCCCAGGCAGTCTGTCATCAAACACACAGGGAGACTAAGTGTCCTCTGTCTGTGCTCATAATGCAGGTGGCTCAAATCAAGCGTGATGTGTGCGCACCTCGCTGTCGCTGCGTGAGAGGGCTGAGCTCTGTCCATCGCCACTTCCTGCCCCGCTCTCTTTGTGCACCAATCAGCAGGACCAAATAATCCCGTTTATGAGCCGGTGTCGTCGTCGTGACTACCTGTGATGAGAGAGAGAGTTGGGGAGAGAGAGAGAGAGTTAGGGAGAGAGAGAGAGAGTTAGGGAGAGAGAGAGAGAGAGTTAGGGAGAGAGAGAGAGAGTTAGGGAGAGAGAGAGAGAGTTAGGGAGAGAGAGAGAGAGAGTTAGGGAGAGAGAGAGAGAGAGTTAGGGAGAGAGAGAGAGACTTCCTGTTCTGGTGAGAGAGAGAGAGCCTGTGTCATTGTGACTACCTGTTCTGCTGATAGAGAGTTAGGGAGAGAGAGAGAGAGAGAGAGAGAGCGGTCTGCTCAAACTTTCTGCATATAATTCAATACATCATTAATCTTACACTATATTTATCACAAAGCCACTCTGTTCTGTTCTGTGCCCACTCTCATTGAGTTCTATCTGCATTTTGTCTCCAGCCCTGCCTTCTCTTCCTACCCTTCTCCTGTCCTGTGCGGCCCTCTTCATTGTGTGCTAACTAAGAGTTAAGAAGAGGAGAGGAGAGGAGAGAGATGGGTGGAGAGATTGAGTTAGAGATAGTGGTGGTGTCAGAGACAGAATTGGGTCGATAAGGAAGGGTGGGGAGGAGACAATGAATATAATAGAGAAAAATCCCCCGGCATCCGTTAAGCGCTGGCGGGGCTACGGTCCGACCAGAGCAATTTAGAGAGAGAGGGGCGTCAGCGGAGGACCAAAATGCGGGACTCATTAACCAATGAACAGCCAGGAAGGGGTCTCGTGCTACTTTTGAATGCTGCTAAAATAAAGCTGATCATGTAGGCTACAATTTGATTCCGGACTCTTGACAGTACGGCAAGGCTTGATGACACCCTGTTCACAAAGTGGAACGTGTATGGCACAGTATCTAGTACATACAGTTTCAAAGCCAGTTTACTGAAGTTCTCTGAAATCTGATTTAAGATCAGAGTTTGAAATTCCCAAACAGCATCCTTATGGAATCAGTCACCTACAGCGATGATGACTGTACTTGCTCTGGAAAGAACAGGCTGACTAAAAAGGCTTCTGACTTAGTGGAGAGAGGCAGACCTCCACAGATCGTGTGTGAGCCCCCGCGCGCAGGCAGCGAGGCTTACATGATCAGAGCAGCAGCCAAGTAGAGCCTATAATCATCATGTTACTTTGTACAGTGATGAGTGAGAAACGCCCACCCATGAAAATGCATTGTGTGCAGCAGTGTGGTTTCTCTCTGAAACAACTGTATATATCAGCACTAGAGCCTGGGTGAACCCAGCCTTCAACGTGACGTCACAGACTCTGTCTGTAACGCAACTACACGGAGGTCACGTGGAGGCTGGGTTTGCCCAGGCTACATCAGCACATGAATAGAATCACCAAACAAATCTTCAGGTTGCGGAGGCCTCGCCCCCCCCCGAGGAGCCAGCGTGATGACGTCATATTTGGCTGGCGCCCCCCCTCAGTGCCTGGCTGACTACACTGCACCATGAATTGGGTCTAACTCTGGGGTGGTTGTCAAGTATAGGAGATTTTGGAAAGGCTCCACGTAGGGCTGTCCCATCATAGTTAGGTCTTTGAAGCTTCACGGAGATTAATTTGATTGTAATCGAAGCTTCTGGACAGACACTACACCTCATATCTGTTAGAGTTTGTTTTTCTCCTCCTGTATATTCCCCCTCCCAAACCCCCAAGTTCTATTTTCTCTGTATACCTGCAAAAACGATGAAAATGAATAAATATAGCTGTGCTCCTTTTCCTTGTATTTTTGGAATTGAGCTGTCCTATTTATGTTTTCAGCTGTGAATAATATGGCCATTTATATACTGCATTCAAAAGAAGAGTTTGTACTAGGGAAGTCTCCTGCAGGGTTGTGTTTGGCTGCTTCTTCATCTTTCTAGGTTGAGAGAGGGTCAGAGGGTCAGAGGTCAGAGTCACAGCAGATTGATCACATGTGTTTCTATGCGAGTCGATATATGCATGTTTGTGGTTTCCAACATGTTTTTCAGCCACAGTAACGAGTTCCCAGCGAGCCCAAAACACATACACACACATACACACATACACATACACATTACACACACACACACACATACACACACACAACACACATACACACACATACACACATACACACACATACACATTACACACACATACACATTACACACACACACACAGATACACACACATACACACATACACACATACACACATACACACACATACACACATACACACATACACACATACACACATACACACACATACACACATACACACATACACACATACACACATACACACACATACACACACACACACCATACACACACATACACACATACGCACACATACACACACACACACATACACACACCATACACACATACACACATACACACACATACACACACATACACACATACACACATACACACATACACAACATACACACACATACACACACACACACATACACACACATACACACATACACAATACACACATACACACATACACACATACACACATACACACACATACACACACATACACACATACACACATACACACACATACACACATACACACACATACACACATACACACATACACACATACGCCGCAGCCCATCTGTAACACTGTCGTTCTTACCAGTTATTAGGCAGTGATCAAAATGATGATCTTCTTCTGGACAGACTGAACACGTGGCTAATTAAAACGTGCATCGATCTGAGGGTAAAAACAGCATTATCATCATGGTGTTCATCAACATGAGCTCGAAACGTACAATCCTACTTCACTGCATGTTTTGCATTCCGGGGAAAAAACTGTATAACACATTCACTGCCAGCCATTTTTTTTTTACTGTAGGTAGCTTCTGCAAGCCGTTTTTTGAGGATTCTGCTCATTTTACAAGAGCCGAGGATAATTTTCTGCTTGACCTTTGTGAACACGAAGTTCAAAAAGTACTAATAGAATGTGTGCTTCTCTGTCTAAAAGAGTTAGTTTGTAGAGTTAGTAGTTATGTAGATATTAGCCGTTGAGTACAGCATGGTTCAGTGTCTGAGACAGGAAGCTGAGCTAATCGCAGTTTTGTGAAATTCAATCAAACAGGCAGAACAGTCACTTTAACCATTTATTTTTGGCATCAGTGAGAGATCAGACATCTGAACAATATAGTTCTGAACACCCTCTCCCTTAAACTCCTCCCTCGTGGGCGTGTCTGGTGGCGGTTTGTCACAAGCCAGTTTTCTCTGCCTGTCTGAGCAGTGAGCAGCCTCCCTCTCTGGCGGCCCTCGTCGGCGAGTGTGGCGAGTGTGGACTGTGGATAGGACTCAATCGTTTCTTGGATTTTCGGTTGAGAGCTTTGATGAAGCTTTGTGCGATTCTAGGCTTTATGCTGCCCACCCAGTCTATTTTTGGAACCACCCGCCCGTGTGCAGCAGCGTGAAAGCGTTTTTCGCTTAGAATGAGGCTTCGCTTAGAATGAGGCTCGTTCGTTTCTGGGTTTTCGGAATGCGTGCGATTCTGGCCTTTCTGCGAGTGTTTCAAAGTGTGTTTCACCCTAATCTATTATGCAAATTTGCAATCCCCCACGCCAGCACCGCTCTCCGCTCTCTGTGTGCTGCTGCTGCTGGCGCGGCGCTCTCCGGGCGAGTCTGGTGACTGATGACTGTAAAATCGCAAGCCATTTCCTTGAGAATGCTCGTTAAAACACGATTCCAGGAATTATCGTATTTACAGAAATAGCGTAAAAGGCGCGCGCTTGAGAGCAGTGGTTGTCAGGGGTCGCCCCTCGGAGATTTCAGGCGACGGGCAGCACCCATGCATCGGATTGTCCACTCGCTCCGCACGAAGCAAGTGGCTGCCTGGTACTCCACGGATCCCACACGCGTAGCACGACAACGCGCTGAATCCCACTCGATTTGGGGTGGAACACGCCATGATTGACCAATGCCAAAGCCAGTCGACAGAATTGTCAAATCAAATCATCGACACGCATATGGTCCCCGCCTCTCAATTTGTTTTCAGTCTCCGACGCTCGTGCTATTGCATTCGCCTCCGGTTCACTTTGACTTTTAAAGTATTTGTAAATTGAATGCTGGCATTCTCAGTAATCCTAGTAGATACTGGTGGTGGTCTTTGTTACCTTTAGCTGTTTATTTCCCACAGTGAATTCGGTCTGCACTGCAGGTGTCATTGTTGAGAGAGACTGTCGAGTGTTGAGGGAGACTTTTAACTGCCGAGACAGACTATTAACCGCTGTGAGAGACTTTAACTGACAGACTAATAAAGTGCTGAGAGAGACCGTTTAACTTTTGAGAGTGAACCTCCGAAAAGAGGTTCAGGTCAGGACACGCTGTTCAGGAAGAGAACAAAAGAAAAAGAACGGTCCAAGAGAGAGTGAGAGAGCGCACCCCAATCCACACCTCCTCTTCGTCCTCGTCCTCCTCTTCCTCGCCGTGTCACCACCGATCCATACCTGTCCGCCCACTGATTTCCCATGAGCCTTTGGGTGACTGTGTGAACTCAGCCAAACTTGGGCTCCCTCTCCTTCAGGGGAGTTGCTGCTCAACTACTTAATGCACACGCACACACAGGGGAGTTGCTGCTCAACTACTTAATGCACACGCACACATACAAATACACACTCATGCATATGCAACACACACACACCTACGCACACATACGCAAAGGCACACATCAACATGAATATAGGCTCACACGGCTGTGCGCGCACACACACACTCAAACACACACACACACACACACACACACACTCACTCACTCACACTCCCAGTGGTCGGTGCCTTACATAACAGCTGTGTTTACAGTGAAGGAGAATAGATGAGCTGCTTGTCAGGAGAGAATGTAACGGCCACTGAGTCTGGCGTGCTTTGGCCTGGAGAAGTCAAGAGAACTCTGTGAAGCTGCTCTGTGCGTCCGAGGTGTTTTGTCTGCGCGTCGTGTGTGTTTGTGCCTGGTACATCGTGAGGTCAGTCTGTCTGAAGGCAGAGTCTGCACAGTGTCTTCTCTCTCATGTAGAATGTAGTTCACTGTGAGTCACCTCTGGCTTCCTGCCCACACGGTGCGAGACGGAGCCCGACACAGATACTAAAACACACTGAGAGCGAGAGAGACTGACCTAATGTGAGACAGAGAGAAAATTATGTGACCTGTGCTTCATCATTTCCCCAGGGATCTCCTTTTTAGACTTGACCCCCTCACCCCCCCAACACACACATGCACACGCACACACACTCACACACACGCGCACGCACGCACACACACACACATACTGTACACCACACACGCGCGCACGCACGCACACACACACACACGCACACTTGCGCACACACACACACACACACACACACACCACACACATACTGTACACACAGACACACACACACACACACACACACACACACACACACACACACACACACACACACACACACACACACACACACACACACTGTACACACACAGTCAGTATCAATCCTGTCGTTATACAAGCCCATGAGTGTGTGCACTGGAGATAGAGTTGAGAGGGAGGTGGCAAGTTCAGTGATGGAGAGAGAGACAGAGAGAGCTCCTTAATCAAGCTGGAGACGGTGTGGAGAGAGGTAGTGATGATGACAGTAGTGATGTAAGTGGTGCACTTGACTCATCATGATCAAAGCTGCTATTAGTGCTCTTGGTGAGGATGAAGATGCGCTCATGAAACATGGAATGTGAGGAGTGTAAAACGGAGGCGCTTGTCAAGTCAGCGCTCTCATTTAACAAGGAATGACTAATGAGAGAGAGAAGTGGAAGGGAAAGATCAAATGAGAGAGAGTTCTATTTGCATTTCACACGTCTGCTGGCTGTTCTTCTGAGTGGGCAGATGATGAGTTCAGATGTGTTGCTGGAGGCGACAGGACATGTGCGATCAAATGTGGGACCTTTCTGTTTTGGGAGCAGCTCGTCAAACCCAGGCTCAGTACGCTCTTATGGCTGCTGCTGCACACTGATGTCTTTCAACCTGTTATGCCATCAGCGCGCAATTACCTACCTAGCCATCAGTAACATCCCATTCCTCCGTTCTTCCATTCCAGTTCATAGCACAGAACATGAACGCTACAGGCACCAGAGATCTAAATTAGCCTCTGGGTATAATCAGGTATATTTACATTTCATGTAAATTTCATGTGCATGTTGTGTACCTGATCAAATGAATGAATAAATAAATAAATAAATAAGTAAGTAAATAAATGAATGAATGAATGAATAAATAAATAAATAAAAACTTTGCTGCTGAAGTCACGACACTCTGAAACTGAGACTTCACTCTTAGCTGATAGGATCATCCACACGCATAACACGGCCGACTTAAGTTGGCGGTTAATCTTCTGTCAATGGACGAACACAGCGCTCCCCAACCTGTTCCAAGTCAAGGCCCACTTGAAAATCTCAAAAATGTTCAGTACGGAGGCCAAACAATGGAGCTGTCCATCAGCACCACACAGAAACGAGAAACTAAAAGTGAGGCGCTGTCTGCAATAGGCTAATTAAATAATTAATTGCATTCAACAATGCATTCAAGAAATGCATTCTCATACATAATAAAATAATTATTATTATTAATAAATTTTCTCCTCACAACAATGTTTTGCAAATTAATTTGCGGCCCACTTGCAACACCTTTGCGGCCCACCAGTGGGCCCTGGCTCACACTGATTAATCGAGTAATGGTAGCAGCTCTAGTTACAGTCCACAGCTCCATGCAGGTCTCTGTGTGGATTCAGCCCACAGCTCCATGCAGGTCTCTGTGTGGATTCAGCCCACAGCTCCATGCAGGTCTCTGTGTGGATTCAGCCCACAGCTCCATGCAGGTCTCTGTGTGGATTCACTCCTCAGCTCCATGCAGGTCTCTGTGTGGATTCAGCCCACAGCTCCATGCAGGTCTCTGTGTGGATTCAGTCCTCAGCTCCATGCAGGTCTCTGTGTGGATTCAGTCCTCAGCTCCGTGCAGGTCTCTGTGTGGATTCAGT
>NC_139647.1:2784071-2792040 GCF_964638095.1 Poromitra crassiceps | reverse complement strand
AGTCCACAGCTCCATGCAGGTCTCTGTGTGGATTCAGTCCTCAGCTCCATGCAGGTCTCTGTGTGGATTCAGTCCACACAGCTCCATGCAGGTCTCTGTGTGGATTCAGTCCACACAGCTCCATGCAGGTCTCTGTGTGGATTCAGTCCTCAGCTCCATGCAGGTCTCTGTGTGGATTCAGTCCTCAGCTCCATGCAGGTCTCTGTGTGGATTCAGTCCTCAGCTCCCAGTGCAGGTCTCTGTGTGGATTCAGTCCTCAGCTCCATGCAGGTCTCTGTGTGGATTCAGTCCACAGCTCCATGCAGGTCTCTGTGTGGATTCAGTCCACAGCTCCATGCAGGTCTCTGTGTGGATTCAGTCCACAGCTCCATGCAGGTCTCTGTGTGGATTCAGTCCTCAGCTCCGTGCAGGTCTCTGTGTGGGATTCAGTCCTCAGCTCCATGCAGGGTCTCTGTGTGGATTCAGTCCTCAGCTCCATGCAGGTCTCTGTGGATTCAGTCCTCAGCTCCATGCAGGTCTCTGTGTGGATTCAGTCCTCAGCTCCGTGCAGGTCTCTGTGTGGATTCCCAATCAGATGGAGGCTGCCCAAATCACGGTGAAGGTGACCTCTCGTCCGCTGGTTGACAGCGATGGGATTGATTGGTCCCTGTCCTATTAGGACTGATGATATCATTGGGATACAGATGGGTGGTTTGGCCCTGCAGATGGCCTCATCAGATACACCTGACTGACTCGCCTTGTTAATGGCCGCCTGGAAGCCATGGGGGGGGATGGGCAGGTGGCAGGGAAGTGCTGACAGACAGACAGACAGACAGACAGACAGACAGACAGACCAGACAACAACAACAACAATGGCTGAGGTGATGACAGCTCAGGGAATATGAGGATTCAGGAAACAATGTCGATGGGTCATAAAGGTGTCCTCTAACAAGCGCAGAAAGACGACACTCAAAATGATTCAACTGGAAAGAGAGTTGAAAACTGTTGCAGACCTGTAAACAAAGGCAAATGCAAAAGGAAATATTGTTATATCTATATTTTAGACCAATTGCAGATGGCCATGCATTGGGTTCTGGTGTGCAAAGAATTGGACTAGTTGTGCATACTGCAGTGTCTGGAGGCAATGTGGCACTATGTTTTTCTTATATGACGTGTCCACAGACTGGCCCAGCCGTCTAGAAGAGGGTTTGTCTGTATGTCTGTCTGTCTGTCTGTCTGTACCCACAAATGTAGACCAATCACAGCTCACACTGCTACGTGCATGACGCCATGTGCCCGATGCACCACACTGGGTGGGCAAACAACATGGAAGTCAAAGGCGGCACACGTGATTCTCAGCCCACCACAAATGTTAATATCTCCAAATAAGTATGCAAAAATGTGTCAATATCTTCGTTTCATTTAGATGCAAAGGCTATGTGTAATTGGCTGGGAGGCAGCTGACGGGGCGGAGTGAACCAGCCAGGTGCTGTGATCTAGATTTACATTATATTGTGTTTGGACCAAAGAGTGGAAACGTGTCCGGTAAGTATGTCATGATACACAAGTTAGATACTCCTGCAATGCCGGTTCAGCTGGGCTTTGAGCTGTCCACTCAACCTAGTGACATCATCGAGCAGGCAACAGTGACATCATCTAGCAGACAGCAGTGACATCATCTACTGTAGCAGGCAGCAGTGACATCATGTACTGTAGCAGGCAGCAGTGACATCATGTACTGTAGCAGGCAGCAGTGACATCATGTACTGTAGCAGGCAGCAGCGCCCTAGTTGGCAAAAACTGAAATGTTGTTCATGTTTCTAGCAAATCTAGGTACATTTCAGACTTGAAAACAGTTTCCTCTTGTCTGAGGTGAAATGCAAATGAACTAGAGTCACATGACCAAATGTTTCAAGTGTCCTTTTGTCTGTACAAACCTGCCAAAATTCATTCATTCATTCATTTGATAGTTTCTCTGGGTAAGAACATGGTCATCTTAACTGCCTAAACTGTCAGAAGAGACCGGGCAGGATGTTTTCAAGATGGAGATGAGTCATAGAAAAAGTTTTGCTGCACTCTGTATCGCCGTTCATCCGTCATTAAGCTCTTTGAGGCAGTTGGGCGCGATGCTGCGGTCACGTCAGTTTGAGTTTTAAAATGCATTGTTAAGATGGAGCGAGCCGGAGGCATTATTCCTAAACTCCACCATTTTGCTCTTGCAAAAGACAGCCTCGGAGAAAGGGTGAGGGAGCCAGAGAGAGAGAGAGAGAGAGAGAGAGAGAGAGAGAGAGAGAGAGAGAGAGAGAGAGAGAGAGAGAGAGAGAGAGAGAGAGAGAGAGAGAGAGAGAAGAGAGAGAGAGAGAGAGAGAGAGAGAGATGAGAGAGAGAGAGAGAGGAGAGAGGGAGGGAGAGAGAAAGAGAGAGAGAGAGGAGAGAGAGAGGAGAGGGAGAGAGAGAGAGAGGGAGAGAGAGAGAGAGAGAGAGAGAGGAGAGAGAGGGAGGGAGAGAGAGAGAGAGAGAGAGAGAGAGAGAGAGAGAGAGAGAGAAATGTCTGTAATACATGATGTGGTTGTGCCATTCATTCAGAACATTTCCTCCATTTCCTTTTTCCGTGAGGTTTTCTCACAGAGAAAGAACGAGCGCAGGAAGTGTGTCAGAGAGTCATTTAAACGAGTGGTACAGTACTGTATGAGAGCGAGCTGCTGTGAAAAGAGTCATTTAAACGAGTGGTACAGTACTGTATATGAGAGCGAGCTGCTGTGAAAAGAGTCATTTAAACGAGTGGTACAGTACTGTATGAGAGCGAGCTGCTGTGAAAAGAGTCATTTAAACGAGTGGTACAGTACTGTATGAGAGCGAGCTGCTGTGAAAAGAGTCATTTAAACGAGTGGTACAGTACTGTATGAGAGCGAGCTGCTGTGAAAAGAGTCATTTTAAACGAGTGGTACAGTACTGTATGAGAGCGAGCTGCTGTGAAAAGAGTCATTTAAACGAGTGGTACAGTACTGTATGAGAGCGAGCTGCCTGTGAAAAGAGTCATTTTAAACGAGTGGTACAGTACTGTATGAGAGCGAGCTGCTGTGAAAAGAGTCATTTAAACGAGTGGTACAGTACTGTATGAGAGCGAGCTGCTGTGAAAAGAGTCATTTAAACGAAGTGGTACAGTACTGTATGAGAGAGAGCTGCTGTGAAAGAGTCATTTAACGAGTGGTACAGTACTGTATGAGAGAGAGCTGCTGTGAAAAGAGTCATTTAAACGAGTGGTACAGTACTGTATGAGAGAGAGCTGCTGTGAAAAGAGTCATTTAAACGAGTGGTACAGTACTGTATGAGAGAGAGCTGCTGTGAAAAGAGTCATTTAAACGAGTGGTACAGTACTGTATGAGAGCGAGCTGCTGTGAAAAGAAGTCATTTAAACGAGTGGTACAGTACTGTATGAGAGCGAGCTGCTGTGAAAAGAGTCATTTAAACGAGTGGTACAGTACGTATGTATGAGAGCGAGCTGCTGTGAAAAGAGTCATTTAAACGAGTGGTATGAGAGCGAGCTGCTGTGAAAAGAGTCATTTAAACGAGTGGGTATGAGAGCGAGCTGCTGTGAAAAGCTGCTGTAGAAGTTTGATTATGCAAAAGCACACAGAGACTCATACAATATCTTATCATCTCAGGCAGTTAGCACCTGAGCAACACTGAGCCAAAACAATTTCTATTTCTCTTGCTCTCTCTCTCTCTCTCTCTCTCTCTCTCTCTCTCTCTCTCTCTCCTCTCTCTCTCTCTCTCCTCCCTGTCTCTTCTCCCTCGCTCGCTTCACGTTGCCATATTAGTCCATGCCTGTGTGGTGACCCCCCGCCCCCCCCCCCTCTCTCTCTATAGCTCCCCCTGCTGACACCATGGATGTACTACAGCATTAAGACTTCAGCTGAAGCCAGGGGATGTGCACAGACATTTTGAGGAGCTAATGTGAAAAAGCCCCCCCTCCCTCCACCCCACATGAATCTGAATTAAACCGTTTGAAATATGAAATAAAGAGACGTTTTTGAATTACAAGTGTATATTCTAAACAAGTTAAACTGGTGTTGCTCCTTTCCGAACGGCCTAGATCTGTAGTTTGTGGTCAAGTCAAGTCAAGTCAAGTTTATTTGTATAGCACATTTCATACACAGATGGCAATTCAAAGTGCTTCACATAAAATGGTTGACAGGACAATAAAAGAATAAAAGAAGAGAATAAAATGGACATTAAAAAGCATCACAACAAAACTTAAAAAAAAATAGTATAAAAAGTGCATTAAGCAACAGGCGCAGCAGTTGCAAAAAGAGCTAAAAACTTAAAGAGGACTCATTGGATTTGCATAATAGAATAAATCAATTTATCTATATTAGTCCCCCGACATACTATATAAGAAGCATGACTACACACACATAAAACTCAGGTCTGGGTACGGTGTCCTCTTTAAACTCCCCTTCCGCGTGCGTCCCTCCTGGTCGTAAAGTTTCATGAGGCTGGGATTATCCTAGAGGTCACAATAGGTCATTTTATACAGTGAAAGTCAAGTTTCGAAAAATAGTCTCACTACAATGAAATGGCTACCGTGGGGACTAGCATCATCACACATGAATACAATTGGGCTCATTGAATCTAGCATGAAGCTAGCATGGCACGTAGGGGTGGGGGAAAAAATCAATTCACCTAAGTATCGCGATTTTTAATGTCACGATTTTTTGAATCGATCTTTTATTCTAGAATCGATAATCGCAAAAAAAATATTTTTTTTTTTTTTTTTTTTTTGGGTGCTTGCAGTCAGGCCACTCACTGAACAGCAGGCCAGACGCCGCCTACTGGTTTACTAGTGGTTTTATTACTTTATTAGTTAGTCTGAAGTAATAATTACACTTCAGAGTTAAAAGTGGGTGCATCTCATTGTAAAATTGGACTTCAAACGCCCAAATCTGGCTTCAAACGGGCCCAAATTGGGCTTCAAAACGGCCCAAATTTCACGTGCATCGGCCCATATCGGCCTGGCCTGCTTGGTATCTAATGCCCGGCCTGAATTATGATCCCAGTCCGCCCCTGTTTTTAACTATATCGCCCAGCCCTACTCATATAATATACAGTCTCTAGTGTATGATTGAACTTTTCCCATGTTCTAATCTAGTGTAAAAAAGCAAACAAACTGAAAAAATAAAAGAAAAAATAAACAAAAATCGCAATAAATCGTAATATCGAATCGCAATAATCGTAGAATCGCAATACTTAAGAATCGCAATATAAATCGAATCGGCACCCAAGAATCGTGATGGTATCGAATCGGGAGATCAGTGAATCGCCACAGCCCTAATGGCACGGTTGGTACCAATGGATGTGTTAGGTTTTCTAGTTTCATATGATTTTTCATATGCTATCAGAACTTTCAATATAGCTTTAGCTTGAGCCCGCCGGAGCCTCTGAAAACAGCAATGTCGGCCGCAGACATTTTTCCTCCAGAGGGGAAATGGGTTCTGCTTGCTTCTTCTGAAATGCGTCCTTACTCAACCTCTCTGGTGCTGCTGTAGGACACACGCAAGCACAAACACACACACACACACACACACACACACACACACACACACACGAACACTGATATTCACACAACACAAACAGTGGTTGGTCGGTGCGACTGTGGTCCGGGGGTGGGCTAAGCGCTTGCTCCTGTTGCAGAGAAACAGAGTCTGAAAATGGAAGCGTAGATGTTCTCTCCTCCTCCTCCTACACAGGCAGCCTGGCTCAGAGGGGTCTCTGTCTCTCCGCATGCTCTCTGATCCCCCAAAACACCTGCTGCCTGCCTGCCTTCACACACAGAGGAGGGCAGCCAAGCGTCCAAGAGGTGGGTGAGAGAGAGAGAGAGAGAGAGCCAAGCATCCAAGAGGTTGGGTGTGACGGAGAGAGGGAGAGAGAGAGAGGGAGAGAGAGAAAGAGAGAGAGGAGAGGAGGGGGAGGAGAGGAGTGACGTCATCAGACAGTTGTGATGGCAACAGTAAGTGGGTGGGCGGGCCTATGATCTGATGTGATGTCATCAGACAGTTGTGATGGCTAAGTGAGTGGGCGGGCCTAGAGATCTGATGTGATGTCATCATAGAGTGTGATGGCTAAGTGGAGGTGGGCGGGCCTAGAGATCTGATGTGATGTCATCAGACAGTTGTGATGGCTAAGTGAGTGGGCGGGCCTAGAGATCTGATGTGATGTCATCAGACAGTTGTGATGGCTAAGTGGGTGGGCGGGCCTAGAGATCTGATGTGATGTCATCAGAGAGTGTGATGGCTAAGTGGGTGGGCGGGCCTATAGATCTGATGTGATGTCATCAGACAGTTGTGATGGCTAAGTGAGTGGGCGGGCCTAGAGATCTGATGTGATGTCATCAGACAGTTGTGATGGCTAAGTGGGTGGGCGGGCCTAGAGATCTGATGTGATGTCATCAGAGAGTGTGATGGCTAAGTGGGTGGGTGGGCCTAGAGATCTGATGTCATGTCATCAGAGAGTGTGATGGCTAAGTGGGTGGGCGGGCCTAGAGATCTGATGTGATGTCATCAGACAGTAAGTGGGTGGGTCTTGAGGTGGAGGTTGAGCGGTCAGGGGGTCGGCGTGCTGGTGCGAGGGGAGCACGGGGGTGTTGAATGGGAGAGCGAGGGGGCCGGAGGGAGGAGCATTGAGGATGGGGCGGGACCCCCGAGTCTGGATTTGTGTGGTATTCTGTGAGATATAGTCCAAAAAACAAACCAGCTGAAATTTAAAACATAACACCTTTGAATCAGTGGTATGTGAGATGTGGAATGAAGTAATTGTCTTTTCCTTCTAGCTGTAGCAGTGGTTTTACTGGTCTGTATGTGCCCCCTGCTGGTCTTCACCACTTAGTACAGGCCAACTACTCTATTTCAAAGTCAATGGACAAAGCAGTGAAGTACATACATCAAGACAGAATGTGTCATGCCACTGGTACTTTTCCCCTCTATTCCATCCAGTGTTATATTGCCCAAATACATCCAAATACATCCAGTGTTATATTGCCAAAATACATCCAAATACATCCAGTGTTATATTGCCCAAATACATCCAAATACATCCAGTGTTATATTGCCCAAATACATCCAGTGTTATATTGCCAAAATACATCCAAATACATCCAGTGTTATATTGCCAAAATACATCCAGTGTTATATTGCCCAAATACAGTAGATGGAGACATTTCCCAAGCAGTGTTCTCAGTCTACACAGAGGAAAGCTGTTTTATTGGAGTTCTACCTACCTCTAAATGTGACATGTGTATTCCACACATTTCTGCCATCTGACACCACACAGAGGGTGGAGCAGACCATCTGACACCACACAGAGGGTAGAGCAGGCCATCTGACACCACACAGAGGGTGGAGCAGACATCTGACACCACACAGAGGGTGGAGCAGACCATCTGACACCACACAGAGGGTGGAGCAGGTCATCTGACACCACACAGAGGGTGGAGCAGACATCTGACACCACACAGAGGGTGGAGCAGACCATCTGTCACCACACAGAGGGTAGAGCAGACCATCTGACACCACACAGAGGGTAGAGCAGACCATCTGACACCACACAGAGGGTGGAGCAGGTCATCTGACACCACACAGAGGGTGGAGCAGACCATCTGACACCACACAGAGGGTGGAGCAGACCATCTGACACCACACAGAGGGTGGAGCAGGCCATCTGACACCACACAGAGGGTGGAGCAGGTCATCTGACACCACACAGAGGGTAGAGCAGACCATCTGACACCACACAGAGGGTGGATCAGACCATCTGACACCACACAGAGGGTGGAGCAGGCCATCTGACACCACACAGAGGGTGGATCAGACCATCTGACACCACACAGAGGGTGGAGCAGGCCATCTGACACCACACAGAGGGTGGAGCAGGCCATCTGACACCACACAGAGGGTGGAGCAGGCCATCTGACACCACACAGAGGGTGGAGCAG
>NC_139647.1:2759071-2779071 GCF_964638095.1 Poromitra crassiceps | reverse complement strand
GTTGTTCTTATGCGTCCCAGCGGGGAAACAGCGCCATCTCTGCTGTGTCTACAGGTGGAAAGCAGTAATTACACATCTGGAAGAACAGAAAACACAGGCTCTGGCATGTTTACAAGGGCTCGGTATTGGAAGCGACACAATATTTCGGAAACACCAAATGTCCGTTGTGCATTTTTAATGAGCATTTTCAATTCGCGCATTAACAAACCTGAGTGGAAACGCTGCAAAATGAGTACAAAAATAAATAAAAGGAAGAAAAAGAAAAAGAAATATCGCAAATAAGTTTTGACCCCATGAGGGAGGTGGAAAAGTTGGTGTATCGATAAAAGGTAAATGTGCAGCGGAAACAGATGAAGTGAATCTTTAACCAAACTCCATTAAAAAAACATGCAGTTTTAAAGTGGAGATGAAGCACTGAACAATATGAGTGTAGTTTGTTTGGTGAGTACCTTGGTTAAGACAGGGCCCTGCAATCAACTGTGAAAACCACCTATATTTGCAGGAACACTCAAACCTATTTCCCTGTTTCACCCGTTTTCGCCACTGGGCGCCGCCATGCTTGAGCAAGCTAGATGGTGACGTCAGCAACATTGTCCCTCCCGTGTGCTTCTTGTTTACTCACCCGTAACAATGGAGGATGCAGATCAACACACTGTACTCACTGTACCCGGAGAAAGACGGAGCCGAGGAGGATCGTTCTGTATGGCCCCAGGGTGCTCAAATGAGTTTTATCGTGTAAAGGGTAGTGGTAAAGATATTCATTTTCATGTAGTTCCAGTCAAAAAACCGCAAGTGCTGCATAGATGGCTAGCTGCGCTAAAACGTAAAAACCCATCTGTGGGCCCCGTACAACGAGTGTGCAGTGACCACTTCGTCAGCTCTGATTATGTGGAGGAGGGAGGCTTTGATGAGTCTGGAAGATTTGTTTTTCGCAAAACAAATCGCCTGAAGCCAGACGCGGTGCCGTCCGTCTTCGATTTCAGCGGCTATAGCGCAGGGCAGACGGACAGACCTACCCATGTCCCGGCAGAGGCAGCCCTCCGCCGGACTGACAGAGTGCAAAAACGCGCTGCCAAGGCGAAAGACCAAGAGGTAGATTAACGCTAGAGAGTTAATTTGTGATGTTTATAATCAGGGGTGTAGTGTAAGTAACCCCTCTCAGGACTGATAACATAATCTAACGTTAGGTCAGGTCCTGAGAGGGGCTAGGGTGTAGTGGTACATACTGGGTAAACTGGCTATCCAAGGTTAGTTTACCCATCATAGATAGATGATCTGAAAACAGGCGAGTGATTTCTACCTCATTTCAAAGACGTTTACCCTACACTACACCCCCGTTTATAATTTAATTGGCTTCACAATAAAAAATTGCACTTGTGAAATGAATCAATATGTTATAGCACAGCAAATCCCACACCAGCTAATTGTTGTAAACACTCATTCATTTGTCATTTCACAGTGCTCTACAAGTACTGAAGTGCAGTGTATATGTATATGGTTAATATAAATGTATGTATAGCCAAAAATATAAATAAACAACGCTCAATGCAGAGTAAACAGTTTGAGGTATGATACGTGTACGATGTACACATTATAGATCAGATATGAACAAGACAGTAGTATGAATACAGCATAGAATAACTAGTATACAACGTAGTGTGGTATTAATAATGAATTTGAATCCACTATTGGTCAGATATAAGCAGTGTACAGTCTATCATAAAATGAACTACATTACTATTGTAATAAACAGGACTATACAGTATTATATGCCATTTACCATATATGTCTAGACAGTACTATAAGTATGAATAGTGATGTAGTACATTTTATGGTTGTCAATTTTATTGCCCATCAAACTGTAAAATCTGAACACAAAACAATGCATGGGGCAATGTAATAATAATAATCAATGTAGGCTGTTCAAAGGGCTTAGCTGGAAATCTGCTGATGTGTTTTGCTATTGACAGTGCTTTGTCTGGCTTCTGTACTCCTAGATGCTGAGCGATGGTCACTGCTTTCTCTGTTGAGTGCTCCCTTAGTGCTGCCCGGATGGAGATTGCCTGTCCTTTCTGAAGCTGTAGTTTTTGCCCACCCTCTCCGGTGCCACCAGCTCCTGAGGCTCTCAAGTTTACCAGTGTGGATGCCCTCTGTTACTCTTTCCAGCTTCTTCAACAGCTGTTTGTCCAGCACCACAGTCTGGAGATGTGTAAATGCAGCAGAGCTGGGATGGAGCCACGGCTGGAGGCTTTCCTCTTCTTTACATGTCCTTATTGTCTCCCCAGAATCCCAGTTGTCCACGTTGGTGATGTGATGCAGCACAGACATCCACTATTCTTTCAGCTTGGTCACACTTGCATCACATGTGCTAGCAGAGTACCACAGGTGGTTAGTGATCATTTTAATCCACTCGAGTAAGTCAAGTTAAGTTTATTTGTATATCCCTAATTCACAAACATGTCTCAGAGGGCTTTACAGAGAAGATGTCTAGCTAAATCTAGCTCAGCACTATCAATAAACATTATTGAACAATATTATATTAGAGATGGAGGGGAAGAGGATGAGGGGAGGGGAGGGGAGAGGAGAGGGAACAGAACAAACAGGGTATACTGGGGCTGGGTGATGCGGTTGAAATCAATATCATATGGTAAATGGTAAATATCACAAAAGTCACAGGGGACAGTTTCAATACATACCAATGTATATCACAATATGGTAAGCAAAGTCACATTTAGTAATTCAATTATAATATATTCTAATTCCTCATTGTAGCACTTCAACAGTCTCTTTTTCATACTTTTGACAATATGCCACAGATCATATCCGTGCTTGGTGTTTTCCTCTTCTCGCACTACTCTCTGGACAGATGGGTGGCAGAGCTGGAGATGTTGTGTTCTTCCAGCTTGGCAAGGCGTCTCCAGATCTTCAACCTCTAACCTGTAACTGTTTTGTTTTTTACAGTCTCCTGAGCTACCACCAGCCCTGACTTGGTGTCAATCAGTGAGTAGGTGCTGTATGATGTGTTATGACTGGTGGTCATACCTTGAATCACCAGACACTACCAGAGATTCTTCACCTGCTGCATTCATTATTGCCTCATTGCGGAAACACAATTTTTCTTTCACTTCAGGAATGACAGGTTGTTTGGATGCGTGTTGGTGACTAAATACATTTTTCACAATTCTCCCAGTGATGCACAGTGAACGGTTTCAACAGCTCTTTTGTACAGAGTGATGTCCTTTGATAGAATTTGGCTTGACTAAGTATGCTATTCTACACCCCCCACCCCCACCCCAAAGGTCAGAGAAGCATGCAGGGAGTTGGTGGAGGGCCTGGTGACAGGAGAGGTGGAGGGCCTGGTGAGAGGAGAGGTGGAGGGCCTGGTGAGAGGAGAGGTGGAGGGCCTGGTGAGAGGAGAGGTGGAGGGCCTGGTGACAGGAGAGGTGGAAGCCTGTCAAGACAGCAGCAACCAGGTGCATGTCAGTACTCAGACTGATCTAGTGGACAGTAACTGTGAGGCCAACCAAAAGACATTTGTGAGCAAAGGCACAGTCACTGATGACATAGGTAATATGTTGGTAATCATCAATGACCATTCCTACTGTACATCAGGAGATGACCTCAGTCTGTTGGATGACATCCCAAAGCCAAGAGCTTCATCACCACAGCTGAGTGAGGTGTATCTGAGCAGTGAGGGGTCAGTCCAGGAGGAAAGTGCAGAGGACATGAGCTTAGATGGATCTGATGATGAATTTCAACTGAGTGAAGAAGACATTGAAATGGAAAGCTTGAGTGATGTAGAGGACATAGAAGATGAGGAGCCCAATCTCTCAGAAGACAGAAAGAGCATTGTATATACAAAAGAGCTGTTGAAACTGTTCACTGTGTGTCACTGGGAGAGTTGTGGAAAATGTCTTGTGGAGTGTCCAACACTTTCAAAAAGTGGATTTGGAATAACAGTAAAGACAGAGTGCATCGATGGTCACAGCTATACATGGCGTTCCCAGCCTCTGTTGAGAGGTGTAATGGAGTGCAATGTGTCAATACCTGCAGCAGTATTTGTTACAGGGAATGAGTGTACTCCTTTCCTAGAGGTCTGTGACACAATTGGCTTGGAGAGCCTCTCCAAGAGGCAGTGGTTCAATATCCAAAAGGCCTATGTCATTCCTGAAGTAAAAGAAAAATGGTGTTTACACAATGAGGCAATAATGAATGCAGCAGGTGAAGAATCCCTGGTAGTGTCTGGCGATGCAAGGTATGACAGCCCAGGTCACAATGCATCATATGGCACCTACTCACTGATTGACACAAAGTCTGGTCTGGTGGTAGCTCAGGAGACTGTGAACGTCACTGAGGTGAAAAACAGTTACTGGTTAGAGGTTGAAGGTATGGAAAGATGCCTTGCCAAGCTGGAAGAACATGGAGTCTCCATCTCTGTGCTAGCAACTGATTGCCACCCATCTATCCAGAAAGTAATGCGAGAGGAGTATGGCAATATCAAACATGAATATGATCTGTGGCATATTGTAAAAAATATGAAAAAGAGATTGTTGAAGTGCCACAATGAGGACTTACTTGAGTGGATTAGGATGATCACTAACCACCTGTGGTACTGTGCAACCACATGTGATGGAAGTGTAATCAAACTGAAAGAGAAGTGGATGTCTGTGCTGCACCACATCACCAACGTGCACAACTGGAATTCTGGGGAGACAATAACAAAATGTGAGCACCCTCCCTACAGCCGTGAAGAGGAAAGCCTCCGGCCATGGCTCCATCCCAGCTCTGCTGCATTTTCACATCTCCAGAACGTGGTGCTGGACAAACAGCTGTTGAAGAAGCTGGAGAGAGTAACGGAGGGCATCCACACTGGGAAACTTGAGTGCCTCCACTCCCTCTACACAAAGTATGCAACGAAAAGAAAGAAGTTCATGAGAGAGAGCTTTGAGGCTCGGCTTCGAGTAGCTGCACTGGACCACAACCACAACGTGATCAGAGAGACTGCAAAGACTAAAGGAGGAGAGAAACAGATGAAGCACCACTTTTCAAAGGCTGCTAAGCAGTATGTGGTGGCACCAGTAAAGATGGCTAAAGACTACAGCTTCAGAAGGGACATAGTGGCAGGAGCACTGAAGCGCTGCGAGGCGATCTCCATCCGGGCAGCACTAAGGGAGCACTCAACAGAGAAGGCAGTGACCATCGCTCAGCATCGAGGAATCCAAAAGCCAGACAAAGCACTGTCAATAGCTAAGCACATGAGCAGATTTCCAAATAATCTCTAAGCCCTTTGACCAGACTACATTGCCCTAGGGCTGGGCAAGGATAGCTGGCACTCACCGTAGGCAGTTTCAACTAAGCCTTTTATTGGGCAGAGACAAAATTGAACGTTTCGGCTAGTAGCCTTTTTCAACAACAAAAAAGGCTACTAGCCGAAACGTTCAATTTTGTCTCTGCCCAATAAGTGCCGGCTCTCCTCTTTTAATCATTTTGATGTAAACACAACAATTAAAAACACAGAAATTGAGTGTTGCAGCTCCGTAATAAATATGTTCAGGTGGGAACTTCACTGATTTATCCGTTTGATTGGCTGTTTGAGTGTCACTCATAACACGCTCCATTATCAAGGGACATATAGATATTGAAAAATGTTCTTATTGTATTGATGAATTTATCGCCAATATAAATTGCTTTTGATTTATCGCCCAGCATTTTCCCATGCATTAATTGCTTTGTTGTTTGAATTTCGAGTTCAAATTTCACAGTTGGATTGGTTAAAACTCCAGCAGTTATAAAAAAAAAATAAAAAAAAATGTTGCCTGGCAACGAGATGTCCCTCAGTGTTCAAAGCAACAGTTGTTGCAAAACAGATGTTTACATTGAGATGTACTGTAGAGCAGGTGCGCTTCGTCAATTTTCTCCTTGGCTGTGGGTGCTCAGCTACAGGAATTAGTCAGAAAAGATCACTGCATGAGTGAAAATAGCAGCACTCCAAAAATTACATGTTGTACAACGCGTTAGCCCTCATTAAAAAAATGAAAATCTGAAAGTCTTGCATCTTAATTTTCAGATTTTCATTTTTTTAATGAGGGCTAACGCGTTGTACAACATGTAATTTTTGGAGTGCTGCTATCTTCACTCATGCAGTGATCTTTTCTGACAGATGTTTGTGTTGATACATTTCTAATTAACTGCACTTTATTACTTACCATTAATTGTATCATTGTTAGTTATAGAGAAAATGAATAAACATACGTTTGATTATTTACTGTTATATGTATTCAGTTGTCATCTGTGTATTCATTGAATTCATTGCAAGTGTTATGAGTGGTACAGAAAATAACAGAACAATATGCATGATAAGGTAGTGAAAAGGGAAGATGAAATTCAAAGAGGCCATACATATGGATCATATAAAACAATTTATTCATAGCTCACGTCATTCTGAGAGAACATTTTTACAAGTCATTGTAGTACTCAAATCCACAGTATTCCGCGGATGGGAAGATGTTCCTGATGGCATTGACGACACATGCTGGAATTGGAAACCTGTTCCTCCTTCCCAGATGACCCCTGGACCAAAGGGTGAACTGTCTGTAGGCTGTCAGCCTGAAAAGACTGACACAGAAAGAGAACAGGCTTAGCATACTGATGTACTGTAACAAGGCTGCATCCTATAACCATGACTGTCATTCTCCAGTATTATGTCAAATGTTATAACAATGTGTAGTGTATGTGCTGGACCACTGTCAAAGCTACAGTATGCCCATACATCTGATTGTATACTGAACAAATTAATATAATTAGAAGTCATAACTTGAATGGGAAAAAGCCTAGTATATAGATGTTTGTATTGCCATGCACTCCCTCTGAATATTAGTATGGGCTGGAGACAAGTGATTCCCCGGGAACCAATGCATTTCCATTCATTCATTCTAACGTGCATGACTAAAATTAATATAGAAATAGACAGGTTTTGGGTTATGGGATCATCATTTTGACAGTGATGGTTGCGACAAGACAGGCATTTCAGCAAGCTAACTTTATAAGCACAGTTGTGGTCCATCAATTTTCATCAAACCCTTCTGTGGAGGTGTTTTGTGTGGTTTGTGGGCTAACTATTAACCGAAGGATTGAATGTAGCTAGCTTACCTGCTGTTTATTGGCCGCTCCAATATCTCAGCTCGGACATCCCGCAAGCACAACATTGAGACCTCCAGGACGTCTCTCTCTCAAGACACAACATCTGAAATGTCGGATTGCTGGTAATACAGTTCTCTTGTTGTATGAGATGCTCCAGGTTTGCCATATGGTCATCTTGGCAGCACCCGCTTTCCACATGGGTTTGCATTGCATACAAGCGAAGCAGCGGCACCACGTAGTATTCCCTATCCGCTGGCTTTCATCTTCGGCAATGTCACTTTCTCCGCCGTCGTCCGAATCGATAGGAGCATGTCTTACCACTGCTCTTGCTCTTACTGGCTCAAAAGCATATGCAATCGGGTTTCCGACCTGATCCGTGAGTCTTTCCACCTCGTCAAAGCTTTCAGACTCCATTGTAACAGCGCGCAACTAGTGTGTGGCTACTAGCCTGTCCATGTTCGTGACGTCAGCACGTAACACTGACAAACATGGCCGCGCCCTAGTTGAAGAATGCAAGGCAAAGGGGCAGTACAAACGGTGTTGTCATAGAAACGGCTTACTTTTATAACATATTATTGATTGTGGTATATATCTAAATAGCAAATTAATGCTATGATGTGTGTTTAGTGCGATATTTCATCTCCACTTTAAGGGAAGAAGACTGCCGTATTATTGTCAGGCGACTCACGTCTAGAATTGACATTTTATTCACTTACAGTAACTGCTCCGTGGATCACATACATGCCGAAATGAAGAGTGCACCTGGTAATCCATTTGGGAGGCCAACCTATATAATGAAGAAACTGTAGATGTTGTTCTTGGCGCTGCCTGCAGGGCACGCACATATTGGGTGTTGGTGTAACATTATCAGATCAGCAGAGGCAGGCAGCAGTGTGCTCCCCAAGCCCACCATGTTCTCCTCCTGCTTGTTTTCTCTTTACCCCACATTTATTCAGATCTGAGCATCTGAGCCTTTGACTGGTGTCTGGCTCTGTTTTAATCGCGTCAACGTCAAGTGGTTGCAAGCGCCTCCTCTTCACCAACTCCTAACACAAGCAGGGTAGTGGATGGAAACGCAGATAATTTCGCCTTTTCTTTTGCCAACTTTCTGAAAATTTGATGAAAATTTGCGATACATTTGGATGGAAAGCCAACTCCTGTGTGTGTAGACTAATCTTCTGTACAGCGTCTGGCTGGGCTAGATGCTGTGACTGGACTTACTGCTCTGCTCTGTCATTCTGCTCAAGTGATTGCAGGTCACTTGATTGCTAGATGATCAGATTGAGAGACTGGTAGGATGGTAAAGCACTGGCTAATGTTGATTAGACTCTCTCTCTCTCTCTCCCTCTCTCTCTCTCTCTCTCTCTCTCTCTCCCTCTCTCTCTTTCTCTCTCTCTCCCTCTCTCCCTCTCTCTTTCTCTCTCTCTCTCGCTCTCTCTCCTCCCTCTGTCCTTATTGGCCCGGAAGTTTATAAACAAACAATATTGTCAAAGCATGTACTGTAACAAGAAATTAATCAACAATTGACCAACATTTCAGAAAATGTATCTTTATATATTTACCATGTACTGTATGTACTATGTTTAGCCGTGTGTGTGTGTGTGTGTGTGTGTGTGTGTGTGTGTGTGTACGTCTACGTCTGTCTGTATGTTTCCCACAAAGTGTAGCTGAGCGCATTGTTGACGACTAATTCACAAAATCAAATGAGTCTCCGTGCAATTTTGATTTCCAGGGGGCGTTATTATCAACGGGCGCAGACCAGACATGCCTCTAGTCTGGATGCATTTGGACAGACAGGCCTACAACCAATCAGAGCGACAGAACGTGTGATGTAGCTCACGTTTGAACGGCGCTCCAAACCGTCTCTGGCGTTCCTCTGTCAGTCGTCGCAGAAAGACCGATGGTTTTGAGCCTTGAGTATCAACGGTTGCGATTGGCCGGAGCGTTTTCAGGTCAGTTGGGAATGTGTCTGAATGGGACGGGGTTCAGACACATCTGCCAGAGCAAAGAAAAGTTAGAAAACATGAACTGGCAGATCTTTTCCAACTGATCTTTCCATCTGGCTTCCTGACAGTCAGCCTCCTCACTGTAAACACCATAGTCATGAACAGATAGCTTAAACCATGTCTCACATGGTTGCCATGTATACAGGGGGCTTATGTAGGCAGAAGTTACGACAATAGTGGATTTGACCTCCAAAGATATCACATCTAGTTTGCAGGTCTTCTATAGGCTAATGCTTTAGAAACAGTTTAGTGTTTAGTGAGGCTTCAGAAGTGTTCTTCTCTAACATTCCAGCTAACAGTCCTGATCATGTTGTCAATGGAAGTGTTATGGTTCTAGCGTTTGGCTGTACTTTTGACTAGTCTAGACTAGAGCCTTTCAAACCTAGGTTTCTGACATATCAACAGCTTGAGCAGACCATTTCACAGCTAGGCTAAGGCGAATGTCAACTTTTTAGTTTTCATATTTGGCACCTCGTGTGCACAAGCTGCTTGTGAGGGGCTTACAGATGGCTGCTCTCCCTATGAGAAGGACCAAGCAGTTAGCCAGGTACTGTTCACTACCTGCTCTCATTAGCCGCCTGCTCAGTATGGAGGAGGCACTGCTTTTTATACCCGTGATACCGTCTGTTATCTTTCCATCTGACACTGTTATCATCCTGTGTGTACAGTACAGGTATGCTGCAACCATGTGGCTGTCAGAGAACTGGCGTTCTCCTATGTCACGTGTTGCACACAAAGATCATATATACGGAAGATGAACACTCCAACTTACTACCTTGACAGCTAGATCCATGTTTTCGCTCTTCTCCCGACGAGAGCCAATCACCTGACACCTGGCATTTGACACCTGACAAGAGCCAATCACCTGACACCTGACAAGAGCCTGCCCTTTTAAACGACTTCCCAGATGCTTACAGTATGTGAAACAAACCATCTGGCAGTGTCAGGTTATGCTTGTATTATTGTGGACATAAATAAATCATTCAATGTGTGTGTGAGTGTGCGTGTGTGTGTGTGTGTGTGTGTGTGTGTGTGTGTGTGTGTGTGTGTGTGTGTGTGTGTGTGCGCGCGTGCGTGCGTGCGTGTGCGTGTGTGTGTGTGTGTGTGTGTGTGCGCGTTTGTGTGTGCGTGTGTGTGTGTGTGTGCCTGTGTATGTGTGTGGTTTTATGTGGCAGGGGATGTGTTGCCTGCCTGTAATCCTTCATGCTACACTGATCACTCAATCTCTCGCTTCAGGTCGTCTTCTTCTGTGTGTGTGTGTGTGTGTGTGTGTGTGTGTGTGTGGTGTGTGTGCGTGCGTGCGTGCGTGTGTGTGTGTGTGTGTGTGTGTGTGTGTGCGTACGTGTGTGTGTGTGTGTGTGTGTGTGTGTGTGTGTGTGTGTGTGTGTGTGTGACAGGCTATAAACGGTGTTGGCTGAGGGATTTCTTTGCTTGACTGACATATTTCTTATATTTCTTTGAGGATGTGTCTGTCATATTGAAGCTGAAACAAGTTGCTGATTTTTCATTGATCGTCTATAAAGCTGCCAATCACTCATAATAAAGTGATTGGCCATGGAATTGCAGTAAAATAATAATAAAAATAAAAAAAGATGTCCTCTACTGTCTTGTAGTGCACCATGTGTGTGACAGAGAGTGGGCGTGTGCAACAGGGACATGCAGAGAGAGAAAGGTGAAGACAGACCAGACTGCCAGCAGTGAGGAACGAAACACAGATTGCGTTTACATGCCCACAATATTCCAGCTTTGGCCCGGTCAATGATGCAGATGAGCAGAGTGTTTACCTTCCCTCTCCAGTTCATTTCAGCCACTTTCCGTCTCCAAATTCAATTCAATAGACTCAAGTGAACAGATGTTCTGCGCCAGGGCAGCTGTTCCAACTACAGATTGTTTATTTTCACTTTTTTTCTGTAAAAATTAGCGGAATATTAGTATGCAATATGCATGTACACGCACATGCTCACACACACACTTCAAAACCTTCAAGTCCTTCCCATCCGCTCCTCCACATGTCCTTATAGGCCTCCTTGCTCAGAGTCCAATGACCAAGTTCGGTTGCAGCTGCAATCAGCAGATGGCAGAGTGTCACATCGTCTGGGAACAGGACGCTCTCAGACACTCACCTGTCCTCTGACCCCTCTCAGACACTCACCTGTCCTCTGACCCCTCTCAGACACTCACCTGTCCTCTGACCCCTCTCAGACACTCACCTGTCCTCTGACCCCTCTCAGACACTCACCTGTCCTCTGACCCCTCTCAGACACTCACCTGTACTCTGACCCCTCTCAGACACTCACCTGTACTCTGACCCCTCTCAGACACTCACCTGTACTCTGACCCCTCTCAGACACTCACCTGTACTCTGACCCCTCTCAGACACTCACCTGTACTCTGACCCCTCTCAGACACTCACCTGTACTCTGACTCCTCTCAGACACTCACCTGTACTCTGACTCCTCTCAGACACTCACCTGTACTCTGACCCCTCTCAGACACTCACCTGTACTCTGAGCGCTCTCAGACACTCACCTGTACTCTGACCCCTCTCAGACACTCACCTGTACTCTGACCCCTCTCAGACACTCACCTGTACTCTGACCCCTCTCAGACACTCACCTGTACTCTGAGCGCTCTCAGACACTCACCTGTACTCTGACTCCTCTCAGACACTCACCTGTACTCTGACTCCTCTCAGACACTCACCTGTACTCTGACCCCTCTCAGACACTCACCTGTCCTCTGACCCCTCTCAGACACTCACCTGTCCTCTGACCCCTCTCAGACACTCACCTGTACTCTGACCCCTCTCAGACACTCACCTGTACTCTGAGCGCTCTCAGACACTCACCTGTACTCTGACTCCTCTCAGACACTCACCTGTCCTCTGACCCCTCTCAGACACTCACCTGTACTCTGACCCCTCTCAGACACTCACCTGTCCTCTGACCCCTCTCAGACACTCACCTGTACTCTGACCCCTCTCAGACACTCACCTGTACTCTGACCCCTCTCAGACACTCACCTGTCCTCTGACCCCTCTCAGACACTCACCTGTCCTCTGACCCCTCTCAGACACTCACCTGTACTCTGACCCCTCTCAGACACTCACCTGTACTCTGACCCCTCTCAGACACTCACCTGTCCTCTGACTCCTCTCAGACACTCACCTGTACTCTGACCCCTCTCAGACACTCACCTGTACTCTGACCCCTCTCAGACACTCACCTGTACTCTGACCCCGCTCACTGCGGGGACGAAGCGTGCACAAGGAGAATGACGAGTGCTTGATTTTGTCTCCGGCCCAAGCGGGTAGCTTCGCTCATTAAAAATGAAGCCAATGTGGAAGTGGAAGTGTACCTCCATGAGTTTTTTGTGAATGTGGGAGTTTCCATATCCAACAAGTCTGGAAATACCAACGTGAATCCAACTGATTATATACAAGGTTCCTTTCCTCCCGTTTGCTCTTTTGAACCTCCCGACAATGAAGAGATAAATGAAATTATAATGGAATTAAAAAATTCTGCTCCAGGTCACGATGGAATTAGTTCATCCCTTGTGAAGGAAGTAAGAAACTCAATTATCAAACCTTTATTGCACATTTTTACAATGTCCATGGAAACGGGTGTTGTTCCATCTGACCTCAAACTTGCAAAAGTCATCCCACTTTTCAAAGCAGGTGATCCTGGATCCTTTACTAACTATCGACCCATTTCTGTTCTCCCATGTTTCTCCAAAATTCTCGAAAAATTAGTTTATAAACGTATTATTAACCATTTGAATAAGCAAAATATCCTGTATGAACACCAGTACGGATTCCGCAAAAACCACTCGGCTTACATGGCCCTTCTACAGTTAGTGGACAGGATTCACACTGCTTTGGAAAAAAAGGAATTTGCTTGTGGTATTTTTTTGGATCTCTCAAAAGCTTTTGATTCGGTTAATCATGACATCTTGGTTTCAAAACTGTATGCATATGGTTTTCATGGCAATATCTTCGGGTGGCTTAATAATTATATTTATAATAGAGAACAATATGTTACTTTTAATGGTATAGAGTCGAACAAGGCTAAAATTCAGTGTGGGGTGCCTCAAGGCTCAATCTTGGGGCCTTTACTTTTTCTTATATTCATAAACGATCTTGCAGCAGTATCGGATACTATGTTTCCAATATTATTCGCAGACGACACAAACTTATTGATGTCCAATAAAAATGTAACTGTCCTTATGAATGAGGTAAACATTGGTCTTCTCAGGTATTCCAAATGGTTTCAATCGAATAAATTGGCTTTAAATGTAAAAAAATCAAATTTTATGATATTTGCTGGTAAAATGAATTATAATTCGGAATTATTTAAAATATCTATTGATGGTGTTGAAATTAGTAAAGTCTCATCCACCAGGTTTCTAGGAGTCCTGATCGATGAGAAACTCACCTGGAAAGACCATATCAGCCAGGTCTGTAAGACCTGGCTGATATGGTCTGTGTGGTCTGTGTTTGTTTTGTTATTTGCTACTTACTGGTTTTTGACTGTTGTATTGCTTATTTATTTGTTTTGCTTTTTTTGTTGTTTTTTTGTTTCCTGTATTAGGATATTTTTTCCTTGAAATCCTTTGTTGTTTATATGATGGCAAGTAAGGACAATGTCCAAAATGTCTGAACATGATGATTTTCTTATTTTAATTGTAAGAAAAGGGGGGGCTTTACATAAGCGTTTGCTTCTGCCCCTAACCTTTGGTTATGACCTAAGTGTATGGTTGGTGGTGGTGGTGGTGACCAATAAATTTTTCATTCATTCATTCATTCATTCATTCATTCATTCAAGATCACAAAATCCCTTGGAATTATTAGAAGGATTTGTGGACTTCTTAATTTCTCTTGTCTTCTAACTTTATATTACAGTCTAATATTCCCATACCTTTCATACTGTAATATTGTTTGGGCTAGTACCTTCCCCACTCATTTGCATAAACTTTTATTGCTACAAAAACGTTTTGTTAGACTAGCAACATTTTCAAAGCCGTATGCTGAAACTGCCGCGCTCTTTTGTAAATGTGGTGTGATGTCAATTTTTGATATCAACATTTTTCAAACCTGCATTTTCATTTTCAAATTGAAGTATATGAGTACTGACTTACCAGAAAATTGTAAATCATTTTTCATCTGTAATTCACAAATTCATTCTTATCCTACTAGACAAAGCAATAACCTTAATATACCATTGTATCGTACATCCAGAGGTCAATTTTCGTTAAAATATCATGGAGCCAAAATATGGAATTCAAACTTACATTTATTGACTGTTTCTCTATCCCTGTCTGTGTACAAAAAGAAACTAAAAGGTTTTCTAATGTCTGGTAAATTTGGCACTGAGTGAGCTATGGCATTTCTGAGAGAGGTCTAAACCACATTCTCATTTTTATTTCTCTTTTTATTCCTATTTTTTTTTTTTTTTTTTTTTTTTTTATTTCACTAATCTGAATTATCATTGCATTTAATGTTTGTTCAATGTTAATTGAGTAACTTGTATTATTATGTTTTTCTCTTGAGGTGAGATCTTTATATAAACCCGTAGTGGGTTTCTATCTCACCTGCACATGTTTTTTTCTCCAATGTTGTAAACATTTTTTATTTTGTTCTGTTTTCCTTTAATGTGCAAATAAACATAAACATAAACATAAACAAGTGCCTTCGACCTGCTTTCGATCTAATGGCCTGCAGGGGGCAACTCCATTGGCTGCCAAAAGAAGTCGCAATGCATTGCATGGAGATCAGAGGGCGAATTGACCCTACTTCTCTCTTGATTTATGACCTCAGTAAACATTTTCCTAGTTGATGGTCTCAATAACTAGTTTCAAGCCTTCAATACAGCATGATGTTCATTTAGTTATGGTTCCATTTAGACTAAAGTAAGACTATAAAGCAGACTATGTTATGGGGTGTGATTGACAGGTTGCCTGTCCAGTGATGGACCAGCTCACAGATCACAGACAAATAGCAGGCGGAGCTGTGGCTCTTCTCGACCAAATTTACTTCTGGCTCCAAATAGCCAAGATGTCAAATGCCAACGTCAAGGCTTTAACCAAAGACCATGGGATTCAAGCAAGATGGCCCAACTTCAACTCACTTCCTGTCATTTTGTCACGTGGGTTTTGCCCATGGTTTTCCACGGACACGCCCACTTAGGAGACTTTGGGCAGGTCTGAGTCAATAGTTGACCTCGCCCATATAGGAGACTGGCACAGATCACGGATAATGGCAGCCAGACACAGACAGGCATCATCATGGCAAGTGAGCTTCCTCATCCCTTCTCCCCCCTGTAAAGTCTCTCTGAAGGCTGTGGCTAGTGGCTACTAAAGACAGCATCACAACACACTTATTTCAACACCTCTGAAAAAGCACAGGAATGCGAGCAGCGTGTTGCGGGCTGCACAAGATAACGAGAGCCACAACACACACACACACACACACACACACACACACATGCACGCGCACACTTTTCACGAACACATTATCACCGGACGGTGAAATGTTGCCTTTAGGACACATAACAACAAAACAACACGTGGGGCCACCTAGTAGCTTAACGTAGCTGCGACGTTATGTTTCCAGACTCACCCTGGGTCTGTACTAGGGATGGGCATTTCTAGCAAAAACACTATTCGAAATTCGCTGGCCAAATTCGAATTTAATTCGAAATTCGAAAATAAAAATAAAAATGTAAAAAAAATTAAAAATGTAATTTTTTTTTTTTTTTTTTTTTTTTTTTTGTGAGTGAAATGTTGCATTGTCTCCCCTGATTCTAAGTCTACGGCTTTATTAATTAATATAAAAAGCTTCTGCTGTGGATTTTTAGCTCAAACAAGCATTGCACCACTGAAGTAAAGAACATGTTACATGACATTGACATTTTCGAAAATAAAAAACAGTTTTGACAATCATGAGTGGTTCATTAAATATTTAGTAGGCTCAGGTCTGAGTGCCAAAGGGGTGCCAAAGTCACCCCCTCTCCCTCTTCATGGGATTTCATCCGCCATTCATTTTTCCATAAACCTTGCTTAAAATGCTTATAAAAATTGTTTTACTTGCTCAAACCAAGCGATTTGACTATACTTAGAATCAGGAATGCAACATTTCACTCAAATTTTTTTTTTTTTTTTTTTTTTTTGAATTTCGAATTTCAATAATAAAAGTCGACCTTGATAATAACAACGATTATTCGAAAATTCGAAATTCGATGCCCATCCCTAGTCTGTACCCGTGTCAAGTGACTGCAGGTTAGCAAGCAGCAGCCAGGAAGTTATGCATATCAGCGCCACGCTAAAACAAGAAGTTGGGTTGTTCTGCCTTCAGAGTAAAAGCATAAATTGTGTCACTTATGAGAAAAAAATATTTTTTGAGCCGTGCAGGGCAACAAAATTTTGGTTAGAGAAGTATAATAGTATTAAAAAATCGAATCAAAATCGAAAATCTACGTGTTTTTTTTTTTGCTGATCCGAAAAATCCATGATCCGTGGCTCAAAATCCGTCACGCAATCCGAACCGTGGGTTTTCTGATCCGTACCAGCCCTACTTGCTGCTACCATTTGTTAGAATTGGCAGAGCCTGCGGTGACCCATCTATACAAATATAATATCTATGCTTTAACTTGGAGTCCAAAAACCAATGGGTGACATCATGGTGGGTACGTCCATATAATATACGGTCTATGTTCCTGCCTGAAGAGAAGACACGTGTGTGTGTGTGTGTGTGTGTGTGTGTGTGTGTGTGTGTGTGTGTGTGTGTGTGTGTGTGTGTGTGTGTGTGTGTGTGTGTGTGTGTGTGTGTGTGTGTGTGTGTGTGTGTGTGGTGTGTTGTGTGTGTGTGTGTGTGCGTGCGTGCGTGTGTGCGCATTTGCTCATGTATGTCAGAGGCTGTCGTTCTGGCTACCAGAACAATCTGTGGACTCAGGGGTTGCCGTGGTAACTGTAATCACCTTTAATTCAGCATCCAACAGAGAGAGGGAGAGAGAGAGAGAGAGAGAGAGAGAGAGAGAGGGAGAGAGAGAGATAGAGGATGAGAGAGAGAGAGAGGATGAGAGAGGGAGAGAGAGAGGGAGGTGGAGCAGTGTGATGAGAGTTGCAGGTGAAGAAAAGGAGCACAGAAGTGAGAAAGCATATGAGTCAGTAAAACAGGGGAGGAGTCACTTGAGTTTGTGTCAACAGAGGAAACCAGGTGAGCTGAGAGTCAGCATGTTTCCCTATTTAGTTCCTCTGAATGCATACAGAGAGAGAGAGAGAGAGAGATAGAGAGAGAAGGGAAGAGAGAGACAGAGAGACAGAGAGAGAGAGACGGAGAGAGAGAGACAGAGAGAGAGAGAGAGAGACAGAGAGAGAGAGACAGAGAGAGAGGGAGAGAGAGAGAGAGAGGGATAGACAGAGAGAGGGATAGAGAGAGAAGGGGAGAGAGAGAGACAGAGAGAGACAGAGAGAGAGGGAGGGAGAGAGAGAGAGGGAGGGAGAGAGAGAGGGAGGGAGAGAGAGAGAGAGAGAGAGAGAGAGAGGGAGAGAGACAGAGAGAGAGAGAGGAATAGAGAGAGAAGGGGAGAGAGAGAGACAGAGAGAGAGGGAGGGAGAGAGAGAGACAGAAGCCACTTCTTAACATGCAGTGGAATCCGTATTATAACCTGCACCTAGCCGGTTGGCCTGCATGTTAAACAACAATTAGCCGGCCTACGCGCACTCCCGCGACTCCGTATCTTATCTACCTCGACCGCCGGTATAAGATCCGCTTCCACGCAATCGTGGCTCATGTTTAACAGTGGCAGGTCATTATCCGCATATCCGTAGTGGGCAGGTGTGGCTCTTCGTGACTCACTTCACGTTCGCTAGTTTATTAATTAATGAATCGTTCGGGCAATCGCTTATATCAACGAGCAAACTCACGGTTTCCTCAAGTGCTGCAAAAACGGCTTGATTTGTTAAGTGGGGGCTAGAATGACCGTGCTTTCCGAGGTGAGGGCTGGCTTGACTGCAGTTGCAGGCAGCCAGGTCCAGTGCATCAGGAGGGATGCTGCTGCGCTGCTTGCTTGCTCCCATGTCAGAAAAAGCCTAACTTTTGTGGGGAGAAATACATTGAAAACTAGTCAGATATGACTTGAAATGCCACTTGTAAAATAAATCACCCACAGTGATTGACGACAGTCCGACCACTATTTTGACTGGGCTGCTTTATGTAGCCTAACAACGGCGAAGCACTCATTTTTGGCACATTGCCACCCCTCGTTGGAATAGACTCCGTTAAAACGGCATGCTTTTTCAAGTCTCCAGATTTGTCGCTAACGTGATGCAGCCAATTCTATCAGCAGGCAGTGTTGTGTGACTGTGCCTCCCCACTGCGTAGAGGATAGGAGCTGACTGACTGAAAGGCTATCAAACTTTTGTGGGGAGAAATACATTTAAAACTAGTCAGATATGACTTGTTGCCACTTGTAAAATAAATCACCCACAGTGATTGACGACGGTGCGACCACTATTTTGACTGCCTCATAGCTAAAGCTGTTTCCTATCACATTTCTTGTGTTTGATACATGCTACCGCACTACCATGCTGCCCACTGGAAGAAAAAACGGCTCATATCCAGTTGTTTCTTAACAAAGACCCCTCATGTTTAGAAAGGGAAAACCTGAAAATATCCTGTTCTCTCTAGCCGGACATGATCCAGAGTTCATGTTTAAAAGGCACTAGAGAGAGAGAGAGGGAGAGAGAGAGAGAGAGAGGGATAGAGAGAGATGGGGAGAGAGAGAGAAGGAGAGAGGGAGAGAGAGAGAGCTATAGGGAAGGATAAGGATAGGAGAGAGAATCTTGACATATAAATACCTTTCTGGCCCACTCCCAGAGGATTATCTGGCAGACAGATAATAATCCATCCATCTACTGCTGAGGGCTGCTACAACTGTCCAACACCTCTTTCTGTCTGTCTCATCCTCTCTCTCTCTCTCTCTCTCTCTCTCTCACTCTCTCTCTCTCTCTCTCTCTCTCTCTCTCTCTCTCTCTCTCTCTCTACCACATTGGAGAAACATTGGAAACTAAATTAATGATGCATTCCTTCCCCTCTCTTCCTCTGCGTACTGTATATCTTCACTGCCATTTGCTCCAACCTGCCTCCCTCGCTCCACGCTCTGTCTCTCGCTTCTGAACGCTATTAATGAGCGTCTGGACAGACGGAGAGACAGACACAGACTGACAGACAGACGCTGAGTGACAGACAGACAGACAGACACACACACACACACACACACACACACACACACACACAGACGCTGAGTGACAGACAGACAGACACACAGACACACACACACAGACAGACACACACACAGACAGACAGACACACACACACACACACACACACACACACACAGACACACATCAGACACACAGACAGACAGACAGACAGACACACATCAGACACACACACAGACAGACAGACAGACACACAGACAGAGACACAGACAGACACACACACACACACACACACACACACACAGACAGACAGACAGACAGACAGACACACAGACACACACACACACACACACACACACACACAGACACACACACACACACAGAGACAGACACACAGACAGAGAGCGAAAGTGGGACAGCGTGTGGGACGCTAATTAATGTGTTTGCTTTGTTTCCTCTGTCACTTTACTCAACCTCCTGCTGGCTCCAACACAAACGCAGGCACACACACACACACACACACACACACACACACACACACACACACACACACACACACACACACACACACACGCGCGCGCGCTTACCGTCCTGCTGGCTCGCCCTGCAACAACCCCCCCCAGAGGCCATGGTGTG
>NC_139647.1:2734071-2751571 GCF_964638095.1 Poromitra crassiceps | reverse complement strand
GTTCAAACTTTGAAAGGCCCTAATCTGATTTCCTGCTCAGATCTTTCAAAGCGGTGTCTGCATCATTAGCGGGGAGGGGGGCATGTTTCCGTGTTTGGTGTTGAATGTGAAATAACTTTAATATCTTATTCTGTGCACAAAAACACCCTTATATTGATTCAGCAAATCTTCTCATATTTAGGATGATGTTGACGTATTATATTCTTGTTTGTGTGAAGGTGGATGTGTTTTGGGCGTTGAGGACTGTGTGCATGGCTTGGTGAGCATCCTTCCTCTGGCCTCTAGGGGGCTCCTTCATGCACCTTTCCAGGCTTGTTAAGTGTAACGAAGTCACCTCTGCACCCCGCCCTTTGACTCTGGCAGACGTCATGTGACCAGTCCATCACATTCCTGCACTTGCCACTGAATTCATTGACATAACATGTCGACTTTAGGCTGTATGAATAAAACATGGGCTGTCTGTCTGTCATGGCCAATTCTGAGGAGTCTGTCGGCACTTGCGAGGGTGTGCGTGTGCACGGCACGCCTGTGTTTGTGTGTATTTGCATGAGCATATCGTAGAGAGCCATATCACAGTGGGGGGTAATGGCACTCGCAGTGGGAAGGGAGTTGTTCATTACCATATGGACAACAACTTAACTCCAAGCAGAAGCCCCCTGCCTGTGTGCTTTACCATGGGCTGAGGAGGCAGAAGCCCCCTGCCTGTGTGCTTTACCATGGGCTGAGGAGGCAGAAGCCCCCTGCCTGCCTGTGTGCTTTACCATGGGCTGAGGAGGCAGAAGCCCCCTGCCTGCCTGCTTTACCATGGGCTGAGGAGGCAGAAGCCCCCTGCCTGCCTGCTTTACCATGGGCTGAGGAGGCAGAAGCCCCCTGCCTGTGTGCTTTACCATGGGCTGAAGAGGCAGAAGCCCCCTGCCTGTGTGCTTTACCATGGGCTGAGGAGGCAGAAGCCCCCTGCCTGCCTGCTTTACCATGGGCTGAGGAGGCAGAAGCCCCCTGCCTGCCTGCTTTACCATGGGCTGAGGAGGCAGAAGCCCCCTGCCTGTGTGCTTTACCATGGGCTGAGGAGGCAGAAGCCCCCTGCCTGTGTGCTTTACCATGGGCTGAGGAGGCAGAAGCCCCCTGCCTGTGTGCTTTACCATGGGCTGAGGAGGCAGAAGCCCCCTGCCTGCCTGTGTGCTTTACCATGGGCTGAGGAGGCAGAAGCCCCCTGCCTGTCTGTGTGCTTTACCATGGGCTGAGGAGGCAGAAGCCCCCTGCCTGTCTGTGTGCTTTACCATGGGCTGAGGAGGCAGAAGCCCCCTGCCTGCCTGCTTTACCATGGGCTGAGGAGGCAGAAGCCCCCTGCCTGTCTGTGTGCTTTACCATGGGCTGAAGAGGCAGAAGCCCCCTGCCTGTGTGCTTTACCATGGGCTGAGGAGGCAGAAGCCCCCTGCCTGTGTGCTTTACCATGGGCTGAGGAGGCAGAAGCCCCCTGCCTGTGTGCTTTACCATGGGCTGAGGAGGCTGAAGCCCCCTGCCTGTGTGCTTTACCATGGGCTGAAGAGGCAGAAGCCCCCTGCCTGCCTGCTTTACCATGGGCTGAGGAGGCTGAAGCCCCCTGCCTGTGTGCTTTACCATGGGCTGAGGAGGCTGAAGCCCCCTGCCTGCCTGCTTTACCATGGGCTGAGGAGGCAGAAGCCCCCTGCCTGTGTGCTTTACCATGGGCTGAGGAGGCAGAAGCCCCCTGCCTGCCTGCTTTACCATGGGCTGAGGAGGCAGAAGCCCCCTGCCTGTGTGCTTTACCATGGGCTGAGGAGGCAGAAGCCCCCTGCCTGCCGGCTTTACCATGGGCTGAGGAGGCAGAAGCCCCCTGCCTGCCGGCTTTACCATGGGCTGAGGAGGCAGAAGCCCCCTGCCTGCCTGCTTTACCATGGGCTGAGGAGGCAGAAGCCCCCTGCCTGCCGGCTTTACCATGGGCTGAGGAGACAGAAGCCCCCTGCCTGCCTGCTTTACCATGGGCTGAAGAGGCAGAAGCCCTCTGCCTGCCTGCTTTACCATGGGCTGAGGAGGCAGAAGCCCCCTGCCTGTGTGCTTTACCATGGGCTGAGGAGGCAGAAGCCCCCTGCCTGCCTGTGTGCTTTACCATGGGCTGAGGAGGCAGAAGCCCCCTGCCTGCCTGTGTGCTTTACCATGGGCTGAGGAGGCAGAAGCCCCCTGCCTGCCTGCTTTACCATGGGCTGAGGAGGCAGAAGCCCTCTGCCTGTGTGCTTTACCATGGGCTGAGGAGGCAGAAGCCCCCTGCCTGCCTGCTTTACCATGGGCTGAGGAGACAGAAGCCCCCTGCCTGTGTGCTTTACCATGGGCTGAGGAGGCAGAAGCCCCCTGCCTGCCTGTGTGCTTTACCATGGGCTGAGGAGACAGAAGCCCCCTGCCTGCCTGCTTTACCATGGGCTGAAGAGGCAGAAGCCCTCTGCCTGCCTGCTTTACCATGGGCTGAGGAGGCAGAAGCCCCCTGCCTGTGTGCTTTACCATGGGCTGAGGAGGCAGAAGCCCCCTGCCTGCCTGCTTTACCATGGGCTGAGGAGGCAGAAGCCCCCTGCCTGTCTGTGTGCTTTACCATGGGCTGAGGAGGCAGAAGCCCCCTGCCTGCCTGCTTTACCATGGGCTGAGGAGGCAGAAGCCCCCTGCCTGTGTGCTTTACCATGGGCTGAGGAGGCAGAAGCCCCCTGCCTGCCTGTGTGCTTTACCATGGGCTGAGGAGGCAGAAGCCCCCTGCCTGTGTGCTTTACCATGGGCTGAGGAGGCAGAAGCCCCCTGCCTGTCTGTGTGCTTTACCATGGGCTGAGGAGGCAGAAGCCCCCTGCCTGTCTGTGTGCTTTACCATGGGCTGAGGAGGCTGTCTCATATCACCGCATAATAGGCAATATGAGAACCCAGCAGGAGACGGCTCCCCCGGTGGAAACGGAGAGACAAGAATTTGCTTTCATTTACAGCCTTCATTTCCGGTCCATTTGTGGTCATTATTTTCTGTTGGTTGGTTGTGTTGTGCCGAGTTGTGACAATTGTTTGTCTTTTGACAGTGAGTCTGTTCAAGGATTGTGTTCAAAGTGTGGGCAAAGAGAGCTACAGTAGCAGGCGAGAAAGTGAGAAGAGAGGCAACAGCCAGAGAGACAGAGGTGGAGGACAGGAAGTAGCACATCTTATTACATGTGAAAGCTCACCTGCATGAAGGCTCTGCTTCTGTCGCCAGACACAGACGTGTGAAGCTTCTCGCTGAAACCATCTTGGATGTGTTTCTGTCTGTTGGTGTGAGACACCTGCTGCTGACTCACACGTTCACCGTCAAGTTCAGACAGTGGCCTAAAAATCAACTCCTTGTGCACTAAAGGTTCCTCTTTAAAAGATGTAAAACTCAGCTCCTTTTTAGCACGTGTGGCTGACACCTGCTGGCTATTCCAGGGAGAAGCGACAGTTGGTTTGCAGTTATTTGTGGAATCCTTGTCTGCTGAATAATCCCTCCGTTTATCTGCTTTCTTATCCTTTCTTGTCTCTGGCATACCCTCATCCTAATCTGATCTAGGCTGATCACATCTGTTCCAAGCTCGTCGAGTCAGTACTCCACCTGACACAGCCAGTGACTCTATATCCACCTGACACAGCCAGTGACTCTATATCCACCTGACACAGCCACTGACTCTATATCCACCTGACACAGCCAGTGACTCTATATCCACCTGACACAGCCAGTGACTCTATATCCACCTGACACAGCCAGTGACTCTATATCCACCTGACACAGCCAGTGACTCTATATCCACCTGACACAGCCAGTGACTCTATATCCACCTGACACAGCCAGTGACTCTATATCCACCTCACACAGTGACTTTATATCCACCTGACACAGCCAGTGACTCTATATCCACCTGACACAGCCACTGACTCTATATCCACCTGACACAGCCAGTGACTCTATATCCACCTGACACAGCCAGTGACTCTATATCCACCTGACACAGCCAGTGACTCTATATCCACCTGACACAGCCAGTGACTCTATATCCACCTGACACAGCCAGTGACTCTATATCCACCTGACACAGCCAGTGACTCTATATCCACCTCACACAGCCAGTGACTCTATATCCACCTCACACAGCCAGTGACTCTATATCCACCTCACACAGTGACTCTATATCCACCTGACACAGCCAGTGACTATATATCCACCTGACACAGCCAGTGACTCTATATCCACCTGACACAGCCAGTGACTCTATATCCACCTGACACAGCCAGTGACTCTATATCCACCTCACACAGCCAGTGACTCTATATCCACCTGACACAGCCAGTGACTCTATATCCACCTCACACAGCCAGTGACTCTATATCCACCTCACACAGCCAGTGACTCTATATCCACCTCACACAGTGACTCTATATCCACCTGACACAGCTAGCGACTCTATATCCACCTCACACAGCCAGTGACAGTGACTCTATATCCACCTCACACAGCCAGTGACTCTATATCCACCTGACACAGCCAGTGACTCTATATCCACCTCACACAGCCAGTGACTCTATATCCACCTCACACAGCCAGTGACTCTATATCCACCTCACACAGTGACTCTATATCCACCTGACACAGCTAGCGACTCTATATCCACCTCACACAGCCAGTGACAGTGACTCTATATCCACCTCACACAGCCAGTGACTCTATATTCACCTCACACAGCCACTGACTCTATATCCACCTGACACAGCCAGTGACTCTATATTCACCTCACACAGCCACTGACTCTATATCCACCTGACACAGCCACTGACTCTATATCCACCTCACACAGCCAGTGACTCTATATTCACCTCACACAGCCACTGACTATATCCACCTCACACAGCCAGTGACCAGCTGAACGATATGAAGGAGAGCTGAATGATATGAAGGAGAGCTGAACGATCTGGGATTCAATTTCACTTTTCGCTCATGGCCAAGGTGGGGCGAGCCCAGTTCTAATTGGCAGGTACAGCACGTTATGCTACATTTCAGATTCAGATTCAGATTCAGATTTATTTTATTCACACAGGGCACCTACGCCTTGCCTTGCCTTGCCTCAAGCCTACGCCTACATACCTTGAGCTGGGCGTGAACCTATCACACGCTTTTGCGATCACACTGCACGCCTATTCCACGCTGAACCTGAGCCGAGTCACAAGCACCTCTCCTCTCTCCCGAGTGTTTTTTTTGTCACGTGTGGTCCCGAATTATCATAGGTAGGTAAAATAAATCTGATATATTTAATGTGCTATTGATGCTGGATATGTATAACCAGGTCTCCTTCTTGGGTCACTGTTGTCAATGAGAACTGGATGATGTTGTACTAAGTGGATTAACTTTTCATTGTCCATCTTGCTTCTTCGGTCGCTAGTCTCTCTCCTGAAGATTTGTTTACCGACGGGGAGAAAGCTCCACGTGATAGCCACCCGTCAATCACTCTCTCTCTCTGCTCAACACTGTTGTAGTAAGACCATTTTATTTTGAAATTCAGTTGACTTTGCCATTTCCCACGGATATTGTCGCGTTTTTCCTTCATGGCTTGACAGAAAAAGTCTGCCTTCACGCGCCTAGTCGGCTTGAAAATAGAACTCACGCCTCACTCGGCGCAGCTCAGGCGAGGCGTGGGTACACGCAAGGTTCACGTTGAGGCGCCCTGTGTACACAGCCTCATATAGACTAAAAAGGACGCCTATTTAAAAGCGTGGGTAAAGGCAAGGCGTAGGCAAGGCTTGGGTGCTGTGTGTGAACGTAGCCTCATCAGCGCTCCGCCCCTCCTGTGTAGAGGCAGCTCTCCCAGCATGTGTCCTTGCTCGCATGTCTCTCTCCTGCCTTCACTCCCTCCCCCTCCCCTCTCCCCCCTCCCATCCCTCTCCCCCCTCCCATCCCTCTCCCCCCTCCCATCCCCCTCCCCCCTCCCATCCCCCTCCCCCCTCCCATCCCTCTCCCCCCTCCCATCCCTCTCCCCCCTCCCATCCCTCTCCCCCTTACTAGAAAGGTGTGAAACATCACCTTCATCTATCATGTCATGTGTACTGTACACACACACGGACACACACGGACACACACGGACACACACACCTCACACGTGTGCTAAAAATAAACCACTATTAGCAACAGTCAGAGGAAGGGGGTTGAGGAGGGAGGAGCGAGATCTGACTGGTGGAGAGTCGAGCTGAACAGTTGATCGGGGGGGGGGGGGGGGGGGGGGGGGGGGGATCTAAATCACAATGAATTTATTAACTCCACCCTGGGTTATTGTGGTACTGCAGGTGATCTTTGGTCCATATGGATCAAGTTCAATGTTGGTGAAAAAACCTTTCGTCATACTCAAATTCAGTCAATCCTGCACGTTGACATTATGTTGTTCTTTTAATAAGCAAAATGGAAACAAGAACAAACAAGAAAAAGGTGATGAGATGAATCACAGTTTAAATCGCAACTGCAATATTCTGTCAGTCGCTATTAGATGTTTTAAGGTGAATATCGTTCGGCCCTACCTTCACATGTTACATACTGTACTGTACATATTCCTGGTCTTTCTTACATCTATGAAACATTTAGGGAAGCGCTTCTTCTCAAGGGGCATAAGATCTTTCACCGATAGACCCTTCTCACGGGGGCCATTTTGTGTCGAAAAGGCAGGGTAACCACAGGTGCAACCAAAACACTAATGAGGGTTTCAAACTTCCATGATTGGAATTTGGAAACCCTCATTAGTGTTTTGCTTTCACCTGTGTTTATTCTGCCTTTTCGACACAAAATGGCCCCCGTGAAAAGGGTCTATTATGAGTTATCTCAAAATTTTGTGTTGATATAGTTTCTGTCTTCTGTAAATCCAAGGTATATAATACAATATACCCACAGACACACACAGACACACGCACACACACACACATACACACACACACACACACACACACACACACACACACACACACACACACACACACACACACACACACTCCGTCCCTCCCGACCTCTCTCTCTCTGGCCTCTGACTGGTCCTGAGGAGAATAAACAGGGCCAGCTCTCTCATGGTTTACCTGCTCCTCGCTCAGCTTCTCTCTCTTCCTCTCTTCTCCCCAGACGCACTCTGAGCTGAGCGCTACCTCAGCAAACATCTCCTCACTCCCCCTCTGGTCCTCCCAGGTTCCCTCTCGCTACCTCAGCAACATCTCCTCACTCCCCCTCTGGTCCTCCCAGGTTCCCTCTCGCTACCTCAGCAAACATCTCCTCACTCCCCCTCTGGTCCTCCCAGGTTCCCTCTCGCTACCTCAGCAAACATCTCCTCACTCCCCCTCTGGTCCTCCCAGGTTCCCTCTCGCTACCTCAGCAACATCTCCTCACTCCCCCTCTGGTCCTCCCAGGTTCCCTCTCGCTACCTCAGCAACATCTCCTCACTCCCCCTCTGGTCCTCCCAGGTTCCCTCTCGCTACCTCAGCAAACATCTCCTCACTCCCCCTCTGGTCCTCCCAGGTTCCCTCTCGCTACCTCAGCAACATCTCCTCACTCCCCCTCTGGTCCTCCCAGGTTCCCTCTCGCTACCTCAGCAACATCTCCTCACTCCCCCTCTGGTCCTCCCAGGTTCCCTCTCGCTACCTCAGCAACATCTCCTCACTCCCCCTCTGCTCCTCCCAGGTTCCCTCTCTGTTATCTATGCTGTTATTTATCATTTTCTCAGCCTGTTCACCAGAATCAAATGTAGGCATTGTACATTTCTATATGTAGAATACATGTATGATCATTTCTGAAGCAAAATGCATATTACATTTGTTATACAGGTCTCTTAGCAAACCTTAGTGCTTGAATCTGATTAGTTGCTCACATGTGATTTTTTGTGTGACTGTTCATACAGACTTTTTAAAAGTGGCCCATATCAGACTCCAGTGTGAACAGGTCACGGCCCTGAAGTGACCCGCATGTGCAGAAGAACAACAATAACGTCACACGCAGCACACTGCTGTTCTACATAAACCCGGAAGAAGACAGAGCAGTAAACATGGTGGTAGCTGACGATGTTGTTTCATATGTTTGCGGTTTAATTTACACGTTATTGTGCAGTGGAAGCCAGTGAATACGGGAGCAGATGATAGCGAGGAGGAGGAGAAAGAGAGCCAACATTTTAATGATGGCTTTCTGTGGAGCAATAGCTGCTACTTCTTGCTAATACTTATAAGGTCTAAAACCTCACTGTCCCTCCACTGATTAGCTCCGAATGTCGAATGTCGCTCTGGAATGACGTAAAAGTCACATTGAAGCATTAAGTCAGATATGGGCCAGATGTCTGTTCACACCGGAGTCACATTCCAAAACATCAGATTCAAATCTGATGTTTTTCCACATTTGAAAGTACCCCAGGTCGTCTTTAAAAAAGTCACTTTCAATGTGACTTGTACTGTTCACACAGTCATGAAAAAGACTGACCTGAGTCACTTAGGGGGGAAAATATTAGATTCAAGCACTATAGATGGCTGTGTGAACGTAGCCATAGAGTGTGCTATTGAAAAAGCGCCATAAAGTGTTTTTGCGTTGAACGTTGTAAAGGCACTGAGGTTTTCAAATTGCCTTCTCCAAGAGCTATTGCATCATCAGCTCACCTCTGCCCTGTGCAACATGTCTTCACCATGGCTGCTTCATTCTGCTCCTTCATCTTCACCTCTGTCCTCCTTCACACCCTCCTCATCCTCCTACAACCACAGGGACACAGTTTATACATGAGTTTATACATGATACATTGTGTCAGTCGGCCCAGGTGAAACACAGCTATGGCTGACAAGTTATTGATCCTTCCTTGAGATTGATGAAAGTCCTTCACACTCGCACATACTCACACCTACACACAAGTGAACACACTCACACATACACCTACACACAAGATAACACACTCACACATACACACAAGAGAACACACTCAGACCCACTCACACATACACACACACACACACACACACAAGTGAACACACTCAGACCGACTCACGCATACACACAAGTGAACACACCCAGACCCACTCACGCATACACACACACAAGTGAACACACTCACACATACACCTACACACAAGAGAACACACTCACACATACACACAAGAGAACACACTCAGACCCACTCACGCATACACACAAGTGAACACACCCAGACCCACTCACACATACACACACAAGAGAACACACTCACACATACACCTACACACAAGTGAACACACTCAGACCCACTCACGCATACACACAACTGACACAAGTGAACACACCCAGACCCACTCACACATACACACACAAGTGAACACACTCAGACCCACTCACGCATACAATCAGAACGCCCCTCCCCCCTCACACACTCTACACAACACTACACAACACAACACAACACAACACACAGTAGACTCATACAGACTTACAGCCCTGATATGAAATTCAGAACATTCAATTTACACGTTAATGACCTGTTCTAAATTTTTCAATTTTCATGGGAAATTTTTAGTAGTATTTTGATAAATAATTAATTTTCTAATCAGCGCTTTCCCAGCCAGCCCCTCAGTCATGAAAGGCTAACTAACTCAAGGGAAGTGTATTTTCCATCCTTGGTTGACAAGTTCCCTTGGCAGGTGGATAAATTTACTGCTAACTATAGCTATCAGAGCGGTGAATAAATCCAGGCTAACTATAGCTATTAAATGCCAGAGGGTTTTCTCTGTTACGCTCTCGCTGCTGTATGGATGTGAGCAGCACAGGGACCAGTGTGTGTGCATGAGTCTTTACTCCATTCACTTCCATTACATTTCATTCTTCAAAACAACATTGCACTTGTTTCCTACACTGTAAAACTAGACGGGCTGTTGTAGCAAACAAATTATAGATAGCATTAGTTACATAATTAGCCTTTCACTCTTTCTTTCTTTTGTTCTTGTTCTTTCATGTAGCAACTGATCATGTAATAAACGTTGGATAGATAGATAGATAGATTTTTATTTCTGTGTCATGCACCATATTCATGGTGCCCAACCCGTCTGGGCTTACAAGACACAAATCATTCAAGTTCAACAATACAAACAAATCAACAAACAAGCTACAAAAAGCTCAAACATAAACAAGACAGAGTTATATATTCAGATGAACAACTTCTCCATTCTGAGTTTCCAAGCCCTCCCAATAAACCTGGCCAAACTGAAGACTTCATCTCAAATTATTGGATTATGTAATAGCTTATTATAATGTCTTCAGACTGATATCTTATGCTAATAATTTGTCATAAGATATTGATAGCTATATTAATACCGTGACATTATTCCATTTCATGCAAGAGCAGGCACGTGTGCTCCACCTACATGTGGATTCACGCTCATGTTCAGTGACTCAGACTCAGGTAGTGGAGACTTGACTCAGACTCTTCTTTGGTGACTCGAACTCGAACACTGGACTCGAGATATAGTGACTTGACTCCAACACTGGTAATAACAATAACGTATCACATGATCAGGACAAAATCACATCAGGTGACTACCAGTATTCACGGTAGGCTAATTTGAAAAAAAGCCTTTTATTGGGCAGTGAAAAATCGGACGTTTCGGCGTAAAGCCTTTGTCAACCGGTTGACAAAGGCTTTACGCCGAAACGTCCGATTTTTACCCCCTTATTTTTTTTACCTATTTTTACCATTTTTAACCCTAGTTAAACTAGTGAAACCAAAGGATCTGGAGCAATAATAGGTGCAAACAAAGACTGACATTTCGACACACACAGGTGTCTTCTTCAGAGTCAAAAACCAGAGAATGTGGTAAAACTATGTCTGCACCTTGTTCGTCTGTATAGGACAAAGTCTCTGACCTGACGTTTGTGGTCGAGTTGATTTGCTCAAAAGAGGTCATATTGTGCTTATCTGTTGGTCCAGCGAGCAGCGTAGATGAAGGCTAATCCCAACGCCTTCGACAGACAAGAGAGTTTTTGACTCTGAAGAAGACACCTGTGTGTGTCGAAACGTCAGTCTTTGTTTGCACCTATTAAATTGCTTAACTTTGACCATGTGCTCCAGATCCTTTTGGTTCACTAGTGTTCTTTTCGTCTTTCTCTCTGTCATCTCTCTGTCTGTCTCTCTGTCTGTTTGTCTCTCTGTCTCTCTGTCATCTCTCTGTCTGTCTCTCTGTCTGTTTGTCACGGACGCAGCAGATGATGGAAACAACGAAAGGATTATTACCCACCGGGGAAGCCGCTGGTCAGAGGCACTAAAAGTCTGATGGTCCCCAGCTGGGTCAGAGCCGTCTGTTCCACTCAGCCATCCAGCCACCAGGTGGCCTGACAGGGCCCACCTTGAAAGACTCTGCTGCTGACCTGTAGTCAACGAGAGAGAGAGAGAGAGAGAGAGAGAGAGAGAGAGAGAGAGAGAGAGAGAGAGAGAGAGAGAGAGAGAGAGAGAGAGAGAGAGAGAGAGAGAGAGAGAGAGAGAGAGAGAGAGAGAGAGAGAGCGGGAGAGAGAGAGAGAGAGAGAGAGAGAGAGAGAGAGAGAGAGCGGGAGAGAGAGAGAGCGGGAGAGAGAGAGAGAGAGAGAGAGAGAGAGAGAGCAAGACAAGGACAGGGCGGCATCTTGTTCTTCACACCTTCGCCTCGTTGTAAACAGGCTGAGCAGCATCTAACTCTGAATTAGCTAATAATTTAGCCAATTGTATGTAACATACCAAATAAAAGCAAACGGCAATGTGTAAGAATGCAACGCCATGTAACTGGCTCGTTAAGTCTCGCATTCCAGGGAATTACGTTAACGTCTTATTGACGTTAGTGGCTCGATCGCAACTCGGAGGAGAGAAAACTATCTGAAGCTTTCTTTGTTGGAGTCCAGGTATGTTTTACAAGAAAGTGCTTATCTGACCTGGCTAACAGTGGATACTCGTTTGCTTGCTGTGTACCGGCTCAAAGTAGTAGGCTACGTTCTTTATTTTACCCCTTCACTGTCCGCTCCAAAAACAACTCTCTTATTTTGCGCCGTGACCGCCGGAAGTGTTAAAAGGACCCGGAAGAATTTGGCCCACTGTAAGGTCTGAACATAAGGTGTAATTTTCAGCTCTGTATCTGAAGTCTGTCAGTTGGTTAGCCAGAATGACTGACCACACACACACACATACACACACACACGCACGCACGCACCCATCCGCGCGCACACACACACACACACACACACACCCCCCACACACACACACACACACACACACACACACACACACACACACACACACACACACACACACACACACACACACACACACAAACACAGCCAAACACAGCCAAACTTCCTCCATGGGAAAAAGTAGCACGAATCAATAGCACTAGTCAATACTTCCAAAACACAGGTGATTCTCAAAACAGAACTATTTTATTTAAGCAAAAGTCACCTCAAAACTTAAGCTTACTCCTTTAGTTTGATGCCAGGTATCTGCTAGAAAACAGTGGGTGGTGGGGGGTTATTGGCTTCCAAGTGGCCTGTGGCAAATACAGAAGGTCGCTCTTCCACAGGCAGCAGATTGAACCATTTCTCCCTTTTGCATTTGATGCTTTATTTGAGAGAGACAGGAAGTTATGGGAGAGAGCAAACAGAGGACATGCAGTGAATGACCGCAGGGCAGATTCTTGAACCCGGGTCACTGCGGGAAGGACAGAGCGTTATGGTATGTGTTCTATGCACTGAGCCCCAGGCAGTTGTTTTAAAGATTTGTTATTTATGCATTTTTGTGCTGTATTGATAGAGAGAGATTGGAGCGTATGGGAGAGAGAGAGGGGAGGACATGCAGCAGATGAAATTATTCTAACCCAGGTCACTGCAGGAAGGAGCCACACGGTATGCACTCACTCGGTGAGCCACCGGGGGTGCCCCAGGCATGTCCTGGAGAGGGCGTATGATCAGAAACACACATGAAGAATCCACGTGCATCACCACAAACAGACGCACAGTGTCTTACTGTATGTGTGCATTATCAGCAATACCCTCCTCTTGGCTCATTGTCATCATCTAATCATTGTAATCATCACAAAAGTATGCTCCTCCCCATTGTTTGTCCCAGCTAGTTGTCTCCAGACAGGTGAAGTACCTGGAAGCCACACTTGAGTAAAAGTACAGATATCTTACCAGAAAATGATTTTGTTAGAAGTTAAAGTCAAAGTAGAAGTAAATGCTGTTTAATAAAAAGGCAAGCAAAAGACATGCCCGGGCTTGAGTGGAAATCTTCTTCTTGAGTTTTATTCACCTTTTGTAGCCCCGCCCACTTGACCCAGTTGTGTTATGCCTTCCTGTTCAAAACACCGTCTTGTTTTACCTGCTCACTAGGTACTGTACTGTCACAGGAAGTGTCAACACAATAGGAAGTAACTGGCTGACCCCTGTGTTGGAACATAAGGTGAATAGCGGTTGGCAAACAACGTTATTGTGCATTTACAGCCACCAACTGGAATCCAGTGTGGCTCGTGATTAATGTAACTTGCAAGCTAGGAGCAGCACCGATTCGCCAAACCTGCTTGCTTGCAAGCTACCACATTTCTCCCAATTATATTTTGTAGTAACAAGTAACTAAGGCACATTTTTTGGATGAAGGTCAATTTTTCAGAAATCCACTTCCAACATGTACACATCTGTTGCTGTGATTGACAGGGGGGGGGGGTCAAAATTCGCATCACAGTTTGTGCTGTATATTGGCATCGCTCTTGGTGTGTAACAGCCTTAAGAGTATACATTTTATTTTGTAAAAGTGAGAATTGAATTGAAGAACTTTGTTTTGTATTCCTGAAATGTTTCATGTATTGTGTTCGAGGACCCCCTCGTAAACGAGATGCTGCATCTCAAGGGGCTTATCCTCGGACAAAATAAAAATTTCTATATAATTGACAGAAATAAAAAAAATACTCCAAGCAAAGTACAGATACTCCCCCAAAAATACTTAAGTAATGTACCAAAGTATTATCATCACTGTACTTTGCTTACATCACACCACTGGTTGTCTCTACGTCACGCCCACCAACCAGCTCTCCCTCTCTGTTCTGCTGCCTCCCTGCCTTCCTGCCAGCTGTCTGTCTGCCAGTCTTCATATCTCTCCTCAGATCTCAGACATTCCTGTGTGTGTGTGTGTGTGTGTGTGTGTGTGTACACGTGTGCGTGTGCGTGTGTGTGTGTACGTGTGTGTGCGTGTGCGCACACACACGTACGTGTACAGACGTATGTGTGATCTCATCAGTTCCCACCTCCGGTTCTCCAAATCTGATTCCTCTTGGGGCTATTTATAGCTGTGCTCCTATAGCCGCCCTGCAGGCCCAGTGCACACTGTGTGCCACGTCACAACACATGTCCTGCCTGCCTGCATGACGAAGGGGCACAGGGCACCTTAAGGCACACAGGTATTATCAGGTGTGGATGTGGGGCACAGGGCACCTGAAGGCACACAGGTATTATCAGGTGTGGATGTGGGGCACAGGGCACCTGAAGGCACACAGGTATTATCAGGTGTGGATGTGGGGCACAGGGCACCTTAAGGCACACAGGTATTATCAGGTGTGGATCACGGGGCACCTGAAGGCACACAGGTATTATCAGGTGTGGATCACAGGGCACCTGAAGGCACACATGTATTATCAGGTGTGGATGTGGGGCACAGGGCACCTGAAGGCACACAGGTATTATCAGGTGTGGATGTGGGGCACAGGGCACCTTAAGGCACACAGGTATTATCAGGTGTGGATCACGGGGCACCTGAAGGCACACAGGTATTATCAGGTGTGGATCACAGGGCACCTGAAGGCACACAGGTATTATCAGGTGTGGATCACAGGGCACCTGAAGGCACACAGGTATTATCAGGTGTGGATCACAGGGCACCTAAAGGCACACAGGTATTATCAGGTGTGGATCACAGGGCACCTGAAGGCACACAGGTATTATCAGGTGTGGATGTGGGGCACAGGGCACCTTAAGGCACACAGGTATTATCAGGTGTGGATGTGGGGCACAGGGCACCTTAAGGCACACAGGTATTATCAGGTGTGGATGTGGGGCACAAGGCACCTTAAGGCACACAGGTATTATCAGGTGTGGATCACAGGGCACCTGAAGGCACACAGGTATTATCAGGTGTGGATCACAGGGCACCTTAAGGCACACAGGTATTATCACACAGGGCACCTAAAGGCACACAGGTATTATCAGGTGTGGATGTGGGGCACAAGGCACCTTAAGGCACACAGGTATTATCAGGTGTGGATCACAGGGCACCTAAAGGCACACAGGTATTATCAGGTGTGGATCACAGGGCACCTGAAGGCACACAGGTATTATCAGGTGTGGATGTGGGTGCATGATGTGCGTCACCTGTTCTGGGATGTGTGTGAGTCTGAGAGAGTCAGGACATTTTGAGAAGTGCTATTTTAGACCGCTCATATTGATCAAAAAGCTTGGTACCGATTCCGAATCATTCCTATACACATGCTGTTTAAATAATTCACTTATAGTGATCAATACTTCGCTAACAGTGATCATCTTAGGTGTGTGCGTGTGTGTGTGTGTGCGCGTGTGTGCGTGTGTGCGCGTGTGTGCGTGCATGCGTGTGTGTGTGTGTGCTCTCTCTCCTCCCCCAGCATCCAGCACCTGCTTGCTTGCAATGTTTTTCATCTCGTTTTAAATAATACACAGTGTATTTTCAGCTCTGTATAGGGCTGATTTTGCCTTTTCCTGTTTACTTGCAGGGTGTGTGTGTGTGGTCATAATATAGCCGACACGCACGCACGCACACACACACACACACACACACGACACACACAAGCACACACACACGCACACACACACACACACACACACACACACGCAAGTGTATCCATCATCCAGGTGTGCAGGGCTGAGAAGGCAGCGATAAGCGTGCTGGTGAATGGCCGTCATCAGAAACAGTTTGTAGTCTAAACCCGCACAGCGTTATCAGCAGGAGACATGACAGGTGAAGGACAGAGAAGACCAGCGATGAGTCACAGGAGTGGACAGAGCACAGAGCTCAGTGGACATAATGGACACACGCAGATGGCTGATTAGTGGCTGATTATAATAATTATGACCGGTCGCATTCCCGTGGACCGGGCTTGATTTAGCCAAAGCCCAGGAATAGAAACGTCTCCAGACAAAAGTCTTGTTTACCTCTTGTGGGCTCAATTCATAATCATTAATTCAATTGATTTATTTTTAAATTGACCTCATTTGGGCTCATTTTGTGTAAGCAGATCTACAGTGGGTGACTGATGCAGAGACAGCAGTGATTCCCCCTAGAAAATCTTTCAGTCCTGGAGGGATTTGGAAACGTACCCCGACCGCAACGGTGGGGGCCCTCGCTGGCGACGCTAAACCTTTAGCTAACCTGTTCGCATCTATGTTGGCAATGGCATCCCAAGTAATCATCATACTATTATGGGATGCGATGCGAACAGTTGTATTATGGGATGTGCGTTTCCCAGGCAACGACACACGTTGACACGTTTTGGAACAGCGCCGCACGCTGGCACGATGCTCCTAAAAGCAAAATGCTTATTGTTTTGAATGATTTGGCATCTTCTATTACTGTCAACACTGTCAACACCAGTATTGTTGTATTGTAATAATATGCCATAAAGGTTTATAGAAATTTTGGGGAGAGCAGGGGGGAAAAAGTAAAAAATAAATAAAAATGCTTTTTTTTCTGGCCTGGCGGGGGGCGCTGTAGAATGGTACGGAAACACTGGACAGTATAAAGAGAGGGAGATGGGGTGTGTGTGATGTCACCCAGTGCTTTGTGGACTCGTTTTTGGCCGCTGCTCATGAGAAGGCGTGAGACCAGGCGGTCCCACAGGGCCGCAGCTCCGCCTGCTATTGGTCCGTGATCGGTGACCTGCATGATCACTGGAGAGGAGACCTGTCAATCATGCCCAAAACATAGTCTTTAAACAGGTGAGTTATATAAAAATGTACCCCCCTTACAGTTGTCATGAAAGGTGAAATATTATAGAGACCAAAACTTTTTGAACCAGGCTGTAAATGGAGATGGGGATTGACTAGCTCTTGTGTCCAGCCTCAAGTGGCCATTTGAGGAATTGCAGTTTGTGGTTCTCCTGCATTGGTGTCAATGTGGAAGTCGAAAGCTGCCCCCTTGGACTGATGGAGGTTTGAAAAGGAGGGCGGGGGAGAAGGAGGGAGGGGTCAGAAGAGAAGGAGGGAGGGGTCAGAAGAGAAGGAGGGGAGGGGTCAGAAGAGAAGGAGGGAGGGGTCAGAAGAGAAGGAGGGAGGGGGTCAGAGGAGAAGGAGGGACGGGGTCAGAAACTATTTGTTGGTGATTTCACACCTGACGCACTGCCATGCACCATGTCACTGCTAACCCCACTCTGAGTGTGTGTGTGTCCGTGTGTGTCCATGTGCGTGTGTGTGTGTGTCTCTGTGTGTGTGTGTGTGTGTGTGCGTGTGTACTGTGT
>NC_139647.1:2721571-2731571 GCF_964638095.1 Poromitra crassiceps | reverse complement strand
TACAAAGGTTATATAGAGCTTATGACGTCATAAGCTCCTGCGTTTTAGCACCTCACGCACTGCTGTCTTCAATGAGGAAGTACTTTGTAGAATCTTGTAGAAAAGTGGCGATTTTAAGGCTTTGGGTTGAAAGTAATGTATAATAATTTCGGAGGCACAAAATTACTAACATAAGACCCTAAATAACATAGTTAGAACGTTTTTGTGGATTTTGGTTTCCAGGGACTTTAAATAAACTCTATCAAGCCTTGCAGCCCACATGACAGCCAAGACCCCAAAGAGTGATTCACTGTAACTTTTGATTGTATTTGCTCCTAAACTAGACTGTTCTTCGTATTGTCTCTACTCTATTTTCATCTGCATTGTCTAAGCACTTTCTAACATTAAGAAAAGTGCTATATAAATAAAATGTCTTGTTGTTGTTGTTGTTGTTGTTGTTGTTGTTATTATTACTATTATTGTTGTTGTATACAGTAGTTTGTAAATGATGAATTCAGTTGGCAGTTGGTATCTCCAGTGGAGGAGGTGAGACAGATCTCAACGGTTTGAATGCTAATCAAACATTCAAACTGTTGGTATCTGTCTGTCTCACCCTCTGTGTCATCAGGTGGAAAAAGTATGGTTCATTTGTAATGAAGAATGAGTGTTGTCTTCGACATGCATTTCAGAGCAGAGTCACACATTTTACAGCATCAGTCGACTCAAGTCAGTACGTCTTGTTGACGAACGTCTTGGCAGGGCGGGTGTTGGCCTCTATAGAACATTCTCTTCTCGTGTGTGTGTGTGTGCGTGTGTGTGCGTCTGCATGTGCGCGTGTGCGTGTGCGTGTACAGTAATGTGTTTTTGAGTGTGCGTGTGTATGTACAGGTACACACTACACAGACATGTGTTTGCAGTAGTTTCCATGTAAATACTTTAATCTACACTGACCTCTAGTGGAGCCTGATTGAAATTGCAGTTTTGTTTTATTGAATGGCTAGTCATTATTATAGCCCTGTGGGTGTAAGAACTAACCCCCGGCGTTTTGTGCCTCTACTCTGGAAAGGGGAGGGGGGGGGGGGGCAGTGCTGGGGACACTTTAGAAGACACGCCCCCACAGTTTCAGAGCAGATCAATGTTATTTTTATATTTACATGCTGACACTTTTAATAATTCAAATTTCGCCGGGTGGTTTTAATAAGAACACTTTCTGTGGTGTGACACACTCAAAACATGCTTATATGTTTTGCTTTACATGGACTTTAATGTGTTTCTGTACACTGACCTGGTCTTTTTATTCTTCCTCTCATGCTTCAGCACAGTGACTCACTCACTGTATTATTCTCTTTCCATCTGTCCATCTCTCTCTCCTCTCTCAGCCTCCTCTGCTATTCTCTTTCTTCTCCCCCAGCAGGTTCCTAGACATCCAGCACCTCCTGGTCATATATCCACCAGCACCTCCTGGTCATATATCCACCAGCACCTCCTGCTTGTCAAGGTTCACTGCTCTTCTTCATATTAATAATATCCAGCACCTCCTGCTCCTCAAGGTTCACTCCTCTTCTTCATATTAATAATATCCAGCACCTCCTGCTCCTCAAGGTTCACTCCTTCTCTTCTTCATATTAATAATATCCAGCACCTCCTGCTCGTCAAGGTTCACTCCTTCTCTTCTTCATATTAATAATATCCAGCACCTCCTGCTCCTCAAGGTTCACTCCTTGTCTTCTTCATATTAATAATATCCAGCACCTCCTGCTCCTCAAGGTTCACTCCTTGTCTTCTTCATATTAATAATATCCAGCACCTCCTGCTCCTCAAGGTTCACTCCTCTTCTTCATATTAATAATATCCAGCACCTCCTGCTCGTCAAGGTTCACTCCTTCTCTTCTTCATATTAATAATATCCAGCACCTCCTGCTCCTCAAGGTTCACTCCTTCTCTTCTTCATATTAATAATATCCAGCACCTCCTGCTCCTCAAGGTTCACTCCTTCTCTTCTTCATATTAATAATATCCAGCACCTCCTGCTCCTCAAGGTTCACTCCTTCTCTTCTTCATATTAATAATATCCAGCACCTCCTGCTCCTCAAGGTTCACTCCTTCTCTTCTTCATATTAATAATACATCATTTCATCCCTCTCAGGATCAGAGATCTTTCCATTTTCACCCGATAATTGCACAATTTTCAGGTTATTTCAGACAGAGTAAAATGAATATAAGATGTGAGACACTGTGCTCTACCTAAAGGTCAGGTGATCGGCTGGCTTTCACCAAATCAAAATGAACAAAATGAGTGCAATCTGAGTTCTCATTCAACCTTTTTATTACCTCCGCCAAGATGGATATTTTTTGCAGAGAGAGAGACAGAGAGAGAGAGAGAGAGAGAGATCTGGGGCTATTCATAAAACATCCGGCAGTGTAGCGTCGGACGCCCAGGCCTAACAACGCCGTTCACTACATAATGCATATCTGATTTTGTGCTTTTGGATCCAGTCCGAGACTGGAAATTTCCCACTATCTCACCCCTCTATCTGCTACCATCGCACGTTTGTTTAGCAGTGTCTGACCCACATGGCCACATGGCTGTTCCACAGGTATTGTCCTTCGCCGTGGGGCGTAACAGCCCCCAACGCAACAACGCTAGTCTATAAAAGCACAGTGTGTCAGGGCACATTGACACACATCAATCACAGAAAAACAGCACATTCAAGCACACAACAATGCTACAGTAACCTAGTGTGTAACCCTTGACAACAGCAGCTAGATCAGGGGTGCCCAATACGTCGATCGCGATCGACCGGTCGATCGCGAAGGTAGTGCGGTAGATCGCATGGCATTGAGGAAAAAAAAAAATATATATATATATATAATAAAATGAAATATAATGGAAGTACATGCAGTTGTTTATTTTAATTATGGATCATAATACAATGCAATTGTATTGTAAAGTGAGAAAAAATAAATCATGTATTGGGGGAAAAAGTGATGCATTGATTTAAGATGCATCGATAATCGTAATCGAATCGAATCGTAGCCCTCTGAATCGTAATCGAATCGAATCATGTGGCCAGTGAAGATTCACAGCCCTAATGTCAAGTGGTTGTGGGACAACGAGAAAGTGTTGTGAGGTTAGTTACTGCAGGCTGGAAACGATGTGTGTGCGTTTGCGATGTTGAAACTGGACTGGTAGATCTCGGGAGGCTGGCTACTTGAAAAGTAGATCTTGGGTCAAAAAAGTTTGGGCACCCCTGAGCTAGATCAACAGGTTGTGTGTGTGTGTGTGTGTGTGTGTGTGTGTGTGTGTGTGTGTGTGTGTGTGTGTGTGTGTGTGTGTGTGTGTGTGTGTGTGTGTGTGTGTGTGTGTGTGTGTGTGTGTGTGTGTGTGTGTGTGTGTGTGTGTGTGTGTGCGCGCGTGCCTGTGTGTGTCTGTGTGTGTCTGTGGGTGTATTGAATGTGTTTGTTGCCCTTAGGCGGGCCACCTGGGTGTGTGTCTCTCTCTCTGAATATAGCTTCAGCCGTGTTCATGTCTCACCTGTGTTGGATATGTCTACCTTGGAGTCACTGGTTCTGCTGAGCAGCTCTGAGGAGAGGATCAGAGGTGTCTACGCTCTGATCATCATGTCTCTGTTCCCTCTGTCTTACTGGCTGTTTATGAGGAGAGGTGAGTGGCACTTTCTCACTGCTGGATGTGAGGCACTGGCACTGCTTAGTAAGAAAACAAACTCATGTACTGTAGACTGGCCCAAATGTAAAAATCTGTTTGTTTGTTTGTTTTTAGCATAGCATGATATTACCCTCATTAACTTCTATGTGCTGGCTGTCTCCCCCATCGAAGACTGTATCACCAAGAGCTGATGACTTCATAAGCATCTTTACAGACGGCTTTCATGGAGTTGTGTTGCTTATAGAGAACCTTTGGAACCCAGCTTATTCCCTGTCAGTTCTTGTACCAGCAAACACTGCAACAAGAAGTAAGCTGTGGGCAATTTAGGATCTTTATGTTGTCGAATTGAGAGCGTCTATAAGCATAAAGTCATCAACTCTTGTTAAGGCATTAAAGGAACACTCCGCCCATTTTCAACCAGCTTTGTATCATTAGAACATCAGTAGTATATCAGAAAACTGTAAACTGTTTTGAAGTCTGTCATTTAATTTGACAGTTATTGAGTGTTAAAGTGTGGACCAGTGACATCACTGGTCCACACTAACTCAAATTAATAACTCATTAACTCAAATCAACTCTCAATAACTGTCAAACTAGATGACGGTTTTGAAGTCATTCATCTAGTTTGACAGTTATTGAGAGTTGATTTGAGTTAATGAGTTATTAATTTGAGTTGGTGTGGACCAGTGATGTCACTGGTCCACACTTTAATACTCAATAACTGTCAAATTAAATGACAGACTACAAAACAGTTTACAGTTTTCTGATATACTACTGATGTTCTAATGATACAAAGCTGGTTGAAAATGGGCAGAGTGTTCCTTTAAGAGAATCTGAATGCATTGCATGTGATTTAGCAGTACTTGAAAGCACCCACATTGCCTGTGCTCAGCATCAACTCTGCCGCGGTCCCCCATCTGATCAGATTCTTTTTTTGCTTTTAGATGCTTTACAGGAAGTGTATAAAACCATGCCCAAAACAGTCATACATTCTGTCATATAGTGTTACTTATGGATGGTATTATAGTCAAAATAAATGCAACCTGCAACCCCTTCAAGGACCCCTGGGGGTCCCCAGACCCCACTTTGAGAATCACTGACCTAGATGGCCTGTGTTGGTGTGTACCTCGTATCTCCTCTGGCACAGTGTGTGATCTGTGCTGCTCTGTGTGGCCACTAGGGGTCCTAGTCTATCTCCCTCCAAGAGTTTCCTCAGTCAAACCTGCTCTTCTCTCGTGTTCTTACTTGATGTGAGGTAAAGCCACACTGTGGTCCGTATGGATCCCTCTGTGTGTCGGCTGACAGTGTTGAACTAAAGAGGGCATGTTCGGCCACACCTCTGCTGTCTATTGTTTCATTCAGTGTTCAGTCGGTGCTCACATGTGACATGATGCTATATTCGTCAGGTGAAATCACTAAGCGTCACGGCTGCAGACTGAGCGTGATTACAGTGATCACAGCAATTTTCTCTGCCTTTTTTCCATTCCATCAACGGGAATGCACACGCTGTGTGTGTGTGTGTGTGTGTGTGTGTGTGTGTGTGTGTGTGTGTGTGTGTGTGTGTGTGTGTGCGCGCGCACATGTGTGTTTGTGTGTGTGTGTCTGTGTGTGTGTGTGTGTGTGTGTCCCGAAAATTGATGTTTGTAGCATAACCATGATTTTATGAAAACTAGAACCGAGGGATTTCATCCGCAATTTATTTTTCCTTATAGACTCTAATCCCTTGGTTCATATTCAAGATTCAAGATTCAAGATTCAAGATTTTTATTGTCACTCCGTAGTACAAGTATCACGTGTGAAATTCTTGTGCTGTGGACTCCGTTTACAACATAGTACAAATATAACAGGGCATATGAGTGCAAAAACAACAAGAGACACAACAAGCAATAAGGCAGTATAGTGATATGACAAGTCAGAGACAGTGGCATATTCACTGCACATAGGTGCACATGTCATGTGCATACTTTAGACGTGCTTAAACATTTTAAATTCGACGTATTTGACATACAGGTGCAAATAGCATATTCCTTATTAAACATACAATTAAACATTAGACATACGCCTAAACAGGAAGTGGGCGTGACTTTGGCTCTCCATTGATTTCATGGTGCGTGTTGTTCAGTCGGTCCTCACATGATGCTATATTCGTCGGATGATTCGCTAAGCGTCAGGGTAACCCTACACTGATCACAGCAATTTTCTCTGCCTTTTTTCCATTCTCAGTTGGCATTTGGCGCACGTGCGCGCAAGTGTGTGTGTGTGTGTGTGTGTGTGTGAGTTTGTCTCTTTAGCACGGTCACTCAAGCCCTTTATAGCCAGAGATTCACTTAGCACGTGGTGCAGATTAGAGAATGGAACATGCATGGATCGATACGTGGAGACGTAGCCGTAGCGGCTCAACTGTCGACTTCCAGCACTCTGGAAATGTTTTATGCACTACGAGATGAGAATGCTGCAGGCCTGAGAGCATCAATCATTCATCCCTTCTTCTTCGCTGCTTTAAGTCATCCTCCTGTCACAATGTGTCCACCGGCCGTCCAATGACTGATCCAGCTCCTATAATGTCACACATCATTGGTTCATCATTTCCCGTTGACTTTTTACTGCCTGTAGAAGTAGATAGAAAAAGTGCATAAATACTCAATGTGCACGCTGGCTTCAGTGCATCATGAAACCTATGAAGCCGTCAGTACCACTGTGAACAACACTCTCCTCACATTAGCACTTATCAATTGACTTGCTACCCTGCGATTCTCGAGGCCCACAGAATATTGTGTGATATTACTATGTAAACACCGAACACGCCCAAAGAACGATGAGACTCTCTTCTATCATCAGCAAAAAAAAGTTTATTGATATCATTTTCCATTCTTTAGTTATGAGCCGGAGAAGATAGGTTGATTTCACCAAAAAGAGACGTTTCAAATTAGAAGCTGAGATAATTAGCCTTTTGTGAAATGAAGCATTTCAAGCACATGACTGACTCTGAAGCTAATATTTTGTAGTCACACCTCAAAAATAATTTCCTTCAATAAAACAGTGAAAACAAAGGAATTTTGTTTGGCAAAATAATATTTTTTAGCTGCAACCAGCAGCGCTGGCCCCTTGCGTGCGCTGCTGGTTGCAGCTTCTTGCTGGTTGCAGCTTCTTGCTGGTCTTGATTTACTGCTGGTGGGCATCAGATATTCTAGCTTGCGTTTGCCAATCCTGTCCTGCTGTCTGGGTCTGTCTGGGTCAGTGTTGTATGCTGCCCTGCGTGCCCCACCCCGCTCAACTGCAAACCCCACCTCCGTGGGAGTGTCTCTGGTGGCTCTCTGCTGCGTTTGCTCTGTACTGAAAAGTGCGCTACATCCAGCTTTTTTACAGCGTTCCGCGTGTATTTGTCACCGGCTCCCATGCTTCCAGTTGAGAATAATAACAACTCCACAACTAATCATGCGGATGGGCTATCGCAGTGGACACGGAGGGGCTCAATTGTGGCAGCAGATTGCCTGCTGCAGGCACAGCTAACGTTATGCTTCATAACGTTAGCTGTATTAGCATATTTTACTACTGCACTTTACTGTCCACAGTTTACAATTGCTTGTAATGTATTGTGTAATGTAGGGATGTTCATTTTTAACAATTTCCATAATCGAAATTCGGGAAAATGAACGATCAATTATCGATTATCGATAGCGTAATAATAATAATAATAATAATAATAATATATATATATTTTTTAACTCTGGTCTGGTAATAACGTTGCGCATTCTCGGCCAGCTATAATGGAGATGCCGCTGTGTAGTAAGAATATCAGACACTAGCGCTGTGGCCAAGTAAACAAACATGTCAGGTGTGAATTCCCCATGTTTAAAACAGTTTTGTTGTCACAAAGGCCCGTGCCCAGCCAGAAAACTAGAGACTATATGAAGCTCCACCTCATGTTAGTCGGCTGTGCAATGGAGTGGGGCGAGGAGGAACGAACTCCACCCAAACCTAGTCCAAAAAAAAAATCTCAACGATCAATTATCGATAATCGATAATTGATGAACATCCCTAGTGTAATGTGTTTGGACCCCAGGAAGACTAGCGGTCGTTTCGGCGGCAGCTACATGTAATGGGGATCCTTTTAAATAAACAAATAAACAAATAACAGAGAAACTATGATCAAAACACTCATTCTTCTACATTCCCTTATTGTCTTAACTGCAAATGAAATGATGGTGAAGTTTAACAATTGATACCCGGAACACTTGCGAGTGTGAAAGCCAACCGTTCCGAACGACATAGACAACACACGGGCGAGGATAAACTCCAGGCATAGTTGATGCCGCAAGTGCACTCTGTTCCGTTTCCGAGCGCGGAAGAAATGTTGTAATGTGAAAGCTGACCAGCGGGGGAGAGTGGAGGGGGGGGGGCAATTGTTCCCGAGTGCGGAACGGAACGGAACGAACGCAATCGTTCCCAGTGAGAAAGCACCTTAAAAGTCCTGTCGGAAGGTCGAAGGCGCACTTAAACGAGGAGCCAGGCATTGTAGAGGCGATAATGTCTTGTGACACTGCAATTTGAAAAAGGTGGAAATAATAATCACGTCTGCTCATTAGTCGCACTTACGGCAATGATAATCACGTCTGCTCGTTAGTGGCAGTTACAGCACAGCGGATCCTCAATTACACTGGCCATGTTTGGGAGGCAATTTTCTCTGAATCCTCTCTGACTCAGACAGTAAATAGACCCGTTAGCCTGCGTTTCTGGACTCGCGGCCGACTTTCAGACAGACACAGACAGACAATCATCCTTCCTCGTGGAACTGAAGTGATGCGGAGTTCATCTTGCCCAACCTTGACCTTGAACGTGCAAAGATGTGCTTCCTTGTTTATATGAATTCAATGAGGAGGTGGAGAGGAGAAAGTAGGGGGGAGGGAGGGAGGGGGGGGGGAGGGAGGGGGGATGGAGGGAGGGAGGAGGGAGGGAGGGAGGGGGAGGGCGGCGGCGATGGGGTGGAGAGGGAGTAGTAATAATACAAGTAGAGGACACATCTGCGGGTCCAATTTTCTCTCCTGACAGGCAGAATGAGGTGAAAAATCCTCCAGGCAGAGCAGAGATGCTGCAGGGTAATAAAGAATAGATGCGTCTTGCAGATGGACCAACACGGTCGGTGTGGTGAAGATGTGACCTTCTGACTGAGGGCTCTTCACTTGTCCTCTCTTTGTGCCTCCCTCCATGTTGTCCCCTTCCTGTCTGTCTAGACTGGCCTGTCATTACTCCATCCTGTCCCCACGCCATCATCTTTCATGCAACAGCCTGCTGCCCTGCTCTCCTCGCTCGCTCGCTCGCCCCCAATGACAACTCCTCCATACGCCAGTGAGCAGAAAAAACATTTCCAAACCAACAAGTTGGGCTCATATTTCTCTCTCTCTCCCTCTCTCTCTCTCTCTCTCTCTCTCTCTCTCTCTCTCTCTCTCTCTCTCTCTCTCTCTCTCTCTCTCTCTTTCTGCAGCCTCTGTGTGTGTGTGTGTGTGTGTGTGCGTGTGCGTGTGCGTGTGCATACTTAGTGGCTCAATATTTCTCTGTTTACATCTAGCATGTCTGGAAATGGAGCCCAGCTTCAAAAAGCAGCCAGTATATATTACTGCCAACACAGTGAAGAGAAATGGCTCTGCTTGCTTTGGTGTGGGGGGTTTGTTTGCGTCACACCACGTAGAGGAGTGACGTCCAGTCAGACTGGGTTTCCTGTCACCTTGTCTGACCTTGTGTGTGCGTGTGCGTGTGTGTGTGTGTGTGTGTGTTGGGGGGGGGGGGGGTTGAGTCAAAATTGGGGACACACACGCGACTTAAGACCAGGTGATTGGGGGCGGCGTGTCCAATTGGGGACAAAAGCCGTGTCAGTTGGTAAGAAGCAGATTTTGGGGTCAGTGGTTAAGGTTAGGGTTAGGTTAATAAGGTTATGTTAAGGTTAGGGTTAGGTTAATAAGGTTAGGGCTAGGTATAACCCTAACCCTAGTTAGATTAAGGTATAGGTTAAAGTTAGATTAGGGTTAGGTTAAGGTTAGGGTTATAGGTTAAAGCGAGCCTCGAGTTGGGACATTGTCGGCAGCAGCTAGACAATAATACATACTCAAACGTTAGCTTGACGAGGGGGTCCCACTCCCAGGGGAGTCCCCAGCAACATGAGTCAATTGTGTGATTTCACTGTGATTTCAATGACTAGTCTAGAAATTAGCCCAAGTAGAGAATGTAGTGCATGCACTTGGTCATAGCTTTCTCCCCATCTACATGATAGTACTGTAAAATCTACATGATAGTACTGTAAAATCTACATGATAGTACTGTAAAATCTACATGATAGTACTGTAAAATCTACATGATAGT
>NC_139647.1:2716571-2719071 GCF_964638095.1 Poromitra crassiceps | reverse complement strand
GAGAGCAAGAGATACAGAGAGAGAGAGAGAAAGAGAGAGATAAGACAAAGAAAGAACATACTTTTCCCAATTCTGTTATTTTTGTAGCAATGTGATAGCCTCTCTGGGAGGGGGAGGGGCCCTGCATTAATCGATGGCTGAGTGGAGATCCTGGGCTGCTTCTTGTTGATGCTATAAATATGCTATAAGTAGTATGGAAAGCCTTGTCACACAGCTGAAGCTTAAAGGGCCACTTCACCCAAAAACAGAACACGGATTCATTTTGCCCATGCTCTCACACATCTGAAAACTGTCAAGCGTTTTGCAGACATTCGTTTAGTCCGACGGTTATTGAGAGTTGATTTGAGTTCAGTTGATGTCAGTCAGTGATGTCATCGGAAGGCAGTGAATCATTGGTTGTATTGATCACAAGTCTTCTGAAGACATCACTGGCATCGACTCGACTCGGCTCGATGAAATAGCCGTGGGTTTCTTCTTTTGGAAACAGGTCGTGCTTATCTTTCTTGGCCAGGGAATATTTGGTTGCAGCCACCTTCCTTACTACCTTACTGGCCTATGGTTATCTATTATATGCATTGCCCTGTCCATTGTCTGCACTCACTGGACACTGTGTACTGTATCATGGTGCTCTCTCTGAGGTTTGTTACAGGCTTTTAACAGGCTTTTACAGGCCTCACTCACCTCTGCACCCTATATGCCATGACGTGACATGAAACAGCAGTTATTGGTTGATTCTGGTCTGGCATCGTGACATGAAACAGCAGTTGTTGGTTGAAAAATGATTGGTCCAATCAGCGCCACGGGTGGGAATAACGCCGTTGTCAAGCTGTTGTCAAGTCTCTAGTGATTGGTTGGGGAAAGTTGAATTCCTTTTCTTCTTTTTATCTCAACAAGACTGACCTGGATCAATGAAAATAAAACTAAATACTAGGCTTGTGTGATTGATACTGTGATGACTGAATACTCTTTTGACAGGAACATGAGTGAAATGCAAAATTAATTTCAACAAAGACGATGTAAGAAATCCGTCCTTAATGATGCTGCCACTAAAAATAATAGACAGACCTAGGTCTGATCTCTTAAGAAAATAAAACTACAGTGAGATTAAATTATTATTATTTTTTTACTACTACAGAATATTCTAAGGGTTCAGAACAGATAAAGGGGGGAAAAGGCATATACTTGAATCTGGCTGTTAGCTGAATGGTGTATTCAAAGAGCAGCCTCTCAGGGTGTATAAAAGAGGTCAAAACACTCATTCCTCCTCCCTAATCAGTGCCAGCCCAAACTGTTTTAACACCTATCCCTGATGGCAATCAGGCTATGTGGTTGTTGTTGTCAGTACAATTATCGTTGTAACAGTTTTAAACATCCCCACACAGGTAAAGTACGGTAGTCTATTTATTGGATCATCCAATATGGATGTTTAGATTGAGATGTTTATGATGTTCATCTAGAGCCAGGGGTGTCACGATATTTTGTCGCACGATATATCGCGATATCGAAACGTCACGATATGCGTATCGTCAGAAAAAAATGATATCGTAAAAAATAATAATAATAAAATAAATAATCTCCTGAATAATAATAGAACAAATTTAGCAGAATCAACATGCATGAGTGAGAGGGTAGACTACTACTGGCATGGCAAAACAGCTCAAGGGGTACATTACATTAGATTACATAAGTTTAGGGACCATTGAGCATGAGTTATTTAAGAAATAGATTGTATACTTTATTTTTCTTTCACCATGCAACAAACATTTAGTTTGTGACAGTGTGACACATTCTATTGCAAGAGAAGCATTATCTTCCATGTTGTTTTATAGTTATTATAATAACAATTTCCAAAAACAGCATTTGTTTTGTATTTTGTGTATTTCAAATGAAAGACTATTTTTCCAGTATTTTCCCAGGGCTCCCTTGAAAAGAGGTTTCGATTTCAACGGGACTCACATGGTTAAATAAATGATAAATAAATACATAAAAATGATTTACTTTTGTTAAAAAGAATATTGTTAAAATATCGTATCGTATCGTTATCGTGAACCCAATATCGTGTGTCGTATCGTATCGTGAAATTAGTGTATCGTGACACCCCTATCTAGAGCTGATGTTGGCAACTGGATGTAAGCGTTTTAGCTGCAAGCCACAGGTTCACTGAGCAGCTGTCTGCTTCTTCTCCCGGCTGCAGCTAGCTGTTGATGTCACTCTAAGGAGAAATACAGCAGCTCTATGGAGGGAATACTTCTATATCATGTCAGATTTGACAGGTACTTGCTAGAAGATGTTTTTTCTCCCTCTGGCAGCACAAAGTCAGCAGCATCAGCAGCAATGTATCCACAATTACTGACTTTATCTCCCCAAGTTTGCAGCATTGATTTTGTCAATTTTCAGTTGTCTGCACTGAGGCCAAAACGCCATCATTCACCAAGCTCTGAGTCTGAGCGTAACACTTACAATGTTCATGAGATATTGCATGGGCAGGCATACAGGCATG
>NC_139647.1:2704071-2711571 GCF_964638095.1 Poromitra crassiceps | reverse complement strand
CACACACACGCACACACGCACACACACCCACCCATTTAAACTCTGGGCATTAGTCTTTCACATATTTGACCCGTCTTTATGGAGTTCAATCTTTAAGTGGCATATCTAATAAGTGTGTGCGTGTGCGTGTGTGTGTGCGTGTGCGTGTGCGTGTGCACCAACTCCCCTGTGACTACTTAAGTTAATGAATTTTCTCTTTAATGGAACAACTGAGTCCAGATGGCGGAAATACTTTATTACTCAGAATAAAGACTTTATTACTCAGACTATTTCTTCAGAATAAAGTGGTCACAGTTATAAAGACTTTATTACTCAGACAGTGGGTCTGTCTGTAACTCAAGTGAGCTCCTATCACCTAGCTACCTAACTACATACTTGATTAATTAGGTAACTCATTTTAATATAGGTGGATGAAAAATAATTTGTTTCAGACGTCCTCATGCTTGAAGGTAGCATTGCACGCGACAGGTCACACTGGTGCTGTTTCCATTGAATATACAAGATTTTTTCTGACCAAGATTGATCAAGTTGAATCCCAAAGCATTTGGCAATACATTTGTATAAAACGGCATGGCTGGGGGCTGTTTTCTCTAACGTTATACTACTTTTATAATCCAGAAAGGTCGAGGTTTCACAGGCTACCGTGAACACTTTTAATTTGAAGGCGAAAAAGGGAAATGGTACATATGAACTGATAGAATTGACAGACCAGTGTCAATTCAATCTACGAATACACCATTTCCCCTTTCCGCCTTCAAATTAAAAGCGTAAAACCCAGCGAATGAAAATATTACAAACGCTAAATTGGAAGTAATGACAGCTTATCATTTAATAAAGCACAGTTAAAATGAACTCCACTTACACTTGAAGGTTTGCAATGGTGCTATCCTCCTGGCTGTGTAGTCCTGCTTTGGGGCGGGCGGAGCGAGTTCTCGAACGTTAGTTATTAGCAACCTAACTAGTGGCTGCTGTCCAGAACACCGTCAGGTAAGATGCTTCCTACTATTGTTCAAAAGTGACTTTCCTGACACTGTACAAACATCTGACTGCACTAAATTTAAGTAAAGGCTGACGTTATTGACTAGTCCACACACCAGAGGAGCTCCCGTTAGGTTTCTTTATTTAATTATGCACACAGTGGCAGAGAGACGCCAGGCGTCTCTCTGCCACTCCAGAAAGCGTCTTGAGGAAGGGCCAGTGTGGCCCGAAACGTCACGCTGTGTGCATAATTAAATAAAGAAACCTAACGGGAGCTCCTCTGGTGTGCGGACCATTATTTTTTCACTGTGAGTATCCTTTTTGATCCAGCACCCAGGCCCAGTGTGGCCAACCTTTGGATGTGCGTGTCCCTGTCTACCTTTTGCACTGACGTTATTGACTATTCTAGAATAAAAACGAAAAGAAAGTGAAATATGTTTGTTATTTAGCCAACATTGTTTCACTTTTTTCTGATGCGGTCGGCTTTGTGGGCGTCGCCATTAGGGGCTCGTTTGGGCTTGCTTCCTTCTTCTTCGTCGGTTGTAAGGGTCGCAAGGTATCATGGGATACCCTAACCCACCAAAGTGTGCATGGTATGGTTCCTCAAAAATAATCCATAACCAGGTACCTAGAAAGGTTGCAAATTCAGTGAACTTATGTATCAAACTGGTTTCAGACAGCCTAATTACAACTTATTACCTAGAAATGCCACCTATAAAGCTCGTTCACTTGAGAATCAGACAGGCCCAATATCTTCAGAATAAAGTGGTGACAGTTAGAAAGACTTTATTACTCAGACTATTTCTTCAGAATAAAGTGGTGACAGTTAGAAAGACTTCAGACAGTTTCAGTCTGTTTGACCTGTCCAGTATAATGGTACTGTAGCCCTCTGTTGGCTGCTAGACCTTGTCTTGTCTATAGTAGTGCTCTTTAAACATTTCTCTCTGTTTTTCAAAGCTCATCTTCCACCGATGGAGTGCAAAAAAAAATGCTAATATAGATATTAAGCACGGTTAACTGCCCGCCTCTTCTCTCTCTCGTCAGACTCATCCATACAAAGAGTCACGCTGCAGTCAGACAGTGTGGGAGATGTATAATAAAGAGAGCCTGAGAGTCCCATTACTTTCATGGGCAGTGTTGCTGACCCTACCCTACCCTAATTAAACACACACACACACACACACACACACACACACACACACACACACACACTGCACTGCACGCACACATATTTGGATGAGTGCACATCTATGGAGGAGTGCACACACTGTGTGGGACACACTGACTGTATGAAGGTTTACGAGCCTGAGATGAGAGAATTAATTTAAGGCTATATGGTTAATGGCTGGAGTGTGTTCTTCTCTCCAGAACTTTATGGGCTGGAAATTGTAGAGTTGTGAGATGGATCACAGGATGCTCTGACCTGAGCTGAGCTGGATGGCTGAGAAAATAGCTTCAAGTCTTCTTCGTTTTTTTACTTGTTTATAACTTATTCACAATGCCAGAAAAAAACAATAACTCCTCCGTCTCTGACAATGACTTAAGTGCTGTCTGCCCAATGCTGCCTCACTATATACACACAAAGTCCCATGTGCTGCAGTATTCTCTTTCAGATCTGATTGTTCACTATTAGCATGGATGGCATGGCAGCTTGCCACTGGCACTAGTCTTTCAGAATTAAGAATAAATTGAATTGGCGTCGGGCGCGACGAGGTCTCAGATATCCAGGAGATGTAGCGGTGCTGCTTCATCACTTTGGAACAGCCGTTTCCTAACTGTAACGTCTCCGCCCTGGCTTCATCTCAGCTCAGATCTGATGCGGTGTTGGGATGTGAGCCATATGTCAAACGGGCCTCTGGAATGTAATCCACTTAGCCTTCACAGTGATGCTATAATGTGTTCCCTCGGAGCTTCGCTTGGTTGAACTCGGCCCACTGGAAATCTGCTGCGATGCTCTGATACCTCGTACTTTAGCAGACAGTGGGCAAACAATTGAGAAGTTATTTGATTCAGGGGGCGCAGACAGTGGAGGTTGTTAAGCTATGCTATGACAGCGGTTCTTAGGGTGGGGACCTCCTGGAATCCTTCAGGGCTTTTCCAGAAGATCCAATAAGGGAGAGTTGACTTGCATTATTATTTGACCCAGTAGATCATCAGGGGCGTCCAAACTTTTTTGAATGGGGGCCAGATTAGATCATGTGAAGATACCGGAGTATAAAAAAAACAAAGCAAAAACAAACATACGATACAATTGTACTTTAAGGATTTTGTTTACCGTCTGAAAACATGAGTTCCGCCTGCTTTGTTCCCACCTGGTGTTTGTCTACAAACTGTATGATAGTGCTGTCATCGCAAGGTGAACTTGCTTTATTAACCAATCCTGTGTGGAGGGCCACATATAGTATATTCTGAGAGACAAGCCGGGGGCCACTTCAAATCTGTCCGCGGGCCGCAATTGGCCCCCGGGCCGGACTTTGGACATGGCTGCAGTAGATATTAGCACAGTGAGAGATGAAGTTCCCTCTCCCTGCTGTAGTTCATCACCCAACCTCTTTACTGTATGAGGAGAGATAATTCTGTGCTAAATTGATTTAGTAAAATCAATTTACTAAATTGATTTAGTAAAATCAATTTAGTTTAAACCTTTGGTGCACAGTCTCATAGGTGTGTCAGTAACAACACTCCTTTAATTAACATTAGGTGCATGCGTCAACGTCTTTGTCTACCTGCCAGGGGCTCTGTCTTAAATTGACTTTTTATCCAATTTTATGTGATATTTTTTTATGATATGACAAGACTGAATTACTGGCTGAAACGATAGAAAATATATATACAGTATGTGGTCTCCCTCCGGTCCAATTCCAACCATGAAAAAAGCATGTGAATGCTTCAGCTGCCTCTGTAGTTTAAACAGTTGGTTGGAGATCTTCTGTCCTGCAACAGGCTATATACAGTTTTGTTTGCCACTTTGACTCATTGGTGAAGGAGAGACCTCCTGAAGATGACAACTTGGACTCAAAGAGGAGCCTCCTATTAGGAGGGGTATGAGGGGGGGGGGGGTCATTTCACTGCCAACTACCATCTTCATCTACATAAATTATGTGGAAAATTGACTAATAGCTACCAGTAATTATAAATCACAGGCCCTACAACCCCCGCTTCCCTCAGATCTGCCAATCGTACAATTTTAACTCATATTCAATGCCAGCCTAATTTAGCACCTCTCTCTCCTCCTACACTCATTAGGCAACAACACTTTTATTTTCAATGCTTTTATGACTTTCTTATGCTTATGGCTGATACGAGTCCTGCTTGCTGATGGATGACGTTGTGCCATTGATTTGAGATATCGCCTCCTGGCTACTCTTATTTAAACAACCCTAAATGGACATTTATCAAAGTGCGTTACAATATGCCCACATTCACACACACACATTCGTACACCAATGGCAGCGAGCTACCACGCAGCAGGGTGCTGGCACAACCATCGGGAGCAATTTGGGTTCCCGTATCTTGCAAGGACACTTCGACTTGCTTGCATGCTTCGACTTCAAAGGGGAACTGAGACCGTTGCCAAGATGAAGAAGTACATGTTCTCTCGATGATGATATCATTCCTTCCTACCCATTTCCTTCAAGAAAGCCTTGTCATATCCTGTCCATTTCTGCTGGATTGATTCAACTCCTCGCTCTTATTTGGCCTCGTTCCTGATTATTTTAAAACGTCAGTGATAGAGACACTGCGTAACGCGTCATCATTCAGAAGCCACGCCCAAGACGGGGGAAAACAGAAACCCCTCCTCCAATCCTGGCGTTCTCCTATGTCACGTGCATGGTTGCGTGTTGCACAAAAAGATCGTATATACGGAAGATGAACACTCCAACTTACTTCCTTGACAGCTAGAGCCACATTTTTCTTCTCGCCAATTCTCAATGGCTTCCTTGTTTTGCTCAGGAGTACAAAAAAACTTTAACTGGCGATTTTTTACATTTGTTGTCTGCGCAGCCCCACCACACAACAGCTTTTAGCTATGTTTAATTCAAGGAAAGGACGCTGGTGTGTGGAAATGAATGGAGCTTTTCCCCCATGATAGGCGTGGCCTATTTCATGCAGTGTCTCTATGCAACCTCTCCCCAAAAGCCACACTAGACCCTGAGACTCTCATCATCCAGTCTGAAAACTGACATTCCTCGCTAAGGTCTTAGAACAATTAGCAGAGCAGATCATTTCTTTTTATGAACGGTCACTGAAATGTCAGCGGGGTTTCAGTGCAGGGTAGCGCTGTCACTAGAAGGTCCTGGGTTCGATTCCCACCTGGGACGCTGTGAGCGCTGAAGGAGTGCGTGCCCGTCCGCATGTCCTCGAGTGGCCCACCGCCCGGGTGGGCTCGTCAAAAAAAGGGCCTTTCTGTGTGGAGTTTGCATGTTCTCCCCGTGCCCCCCTGGGGGTTCCTTCATATAGGAACCCTTCACCAAAACATGCAATATCCTGGTCGCTGATGTGGTGCCTCCTCTGGACATTCGGGGTGCCTGTTCGGTGGGAGGGAACTCGTTGGAATAGTGTGATCCTCCCATGTGCTATGTGTTACCGGTGAAGCTTCCCCTCTCTTCTCTCTCCTCTCCTCTCCTCTCCTCTCTTCCCCTGTCTTCTCTCTCCTCTCCTCTCCTCTCCTCTCCTCTCCTCTCCTCTCCTCTCCTCTCCTCTCCTCTCCTCTCCTCTCTTCCCCTGTCTTCTCTCTCCTCTCCTCTCTTCCCCTGTCTTCTCTCTCCTCTCCTCTCCTCTCCTCTCTTCCCCTCTCTCCCCTCTCTCCCCTCTCTTCTCCTCTCCTCTCCTCTCTTCCCCTGTCTTCTCTCCTCTCTCCTCTCCTCTCTTCCCCTGTCTTCTCTCCTCTCCTCCCCTCTCTCCCCTCTCCTCTCCTCTCCTCTCCTCTCCTCTCTTCCCCTGTCTTCTCTCTCCTCTCCTCTCCTCTCTTCCCCTCTCTTCTCTCCCCTCTCCTCCTCTCCTCTCCTCTCATCTCCTCTTCTCTCTTCCCCTGTCTTCTCTCCCCTCTCCTCTCACACAGGGCCAAATCTCCTCTTAGCAGAAACAGAGCTAACTTGCTAGCTGAGCCTCATTGTTTGTGGCAGAAGGAAAGCGGTCCATGACAGAGCTAACACTTCAGTGCTGTGCACTTCAGACCCATTATGTTCACCAATCGCACTTCCATTACCACCTCCTATAGATGCTGTTCACACAATTGTGTTGCTAGGGAACAGTTTGGAACCTAGCTTATTTCATGTCAGTTATATTAGCAGCTTATTTCATGTCAGTTATATGAGCAAACACAGTGCAACAGCTAAGCTGGGGGGAATGTAGAATGTTGTTGTTGTTGAGTTGATTTGATTGTGTGATGTACATTTTCAAATTTGTTTAAATTTGTTGAGTGATATGAGACGTGTATTTTGAGTTATGATCGTCTAAGGAGATTCTAAAATGCCCATATTCCAATGACCACTGCTACCTCTCAAGAACACATCTGAACACACATTATTCAGAATGGTCAAAGTAAAAAATAAAAAAAAATTATCCCATTTTTATCCCCCATTAGTGCACATTTTTATGCCACTTTTTTTATGGCATTATGGATCCGGGTTGTCCGTCCGTGCGGCCGTCCGTCCGTACGAGGTTCGTTAAGCGATATCTGAGGAACGCCTGGACGGAATTTCATCAAATTTGCCTCAAACATCGACTTAGACTCAAGGATGATCTGATTAGATTTTGGTGGTCAAAGGTCAAAGGTCAAGGTCACTGTGACCTCTCGAACGCCATTTTCAAGCTTGTTAACGCGATATCTCAGGAATGCCTTGACGGAATTTAATCAAACTTGTCTCAAACATCGACTTGGACTCAAGGATGAACTGATTACATTTTGGTGGTCAAAGTTCAAGCTCACTGTGACCTCTCACACACCCAATTTCCAAGCTCTGTAACGCAACATCACAGGAGCGCCTTGACGGAATCTCTTCCAATTTGCCTCAAATGGCGATTTGGACTCCAGAATGAACTAATGCGGAGGCATAAGTCCGCGTTGCGGTCGTTCTAGTTATTTATTTATCCTGGTTGCTGCTCCACCCTCTGCTGATCTGGGGAGAGCCGAAACTGGCTCCATGCTTCCTCCGAGACATGGGCAGTTAGCCAGCCGCTTCTTTTCACCTGACAGGGGAAGCTTCACCGGTAGGACATAGCACGTGGGAGGTTCACGCTATTCCAACCAGTTCCCCTCGCTCTGAACAGGCGCCCTTAACGACCAGAGGAGGAACCACATTTGCAACCAGGATATTGCATGTTTTGGTGAAGGGGGTTCCTATATGAAGGAAACCCCCGGGAGGCACGGGGAGAACATGCAAACTCCACACAGAAAGGCCCTTTTTGACGACCCCACCCGGGCGGTGGGCACTCGAGGACATGCGGACGGGCACGCATTCCTTCAGCGTTCACAGCGTCCCAGGTGGGAGTCGAACCCAGGACCTTCTAGCTGTGAGG
>NC_139647.1:2691571-2694071 GCF_964638095.1 Poromitra crassiceps | reverse complement strand
CCACCGTGCTTTTCACTGATTGGTCACAGATACTGTACACGTCATTGTCTGCGACACTATTTTGGTTAGTATGGACTTTAGGGTCTACTAGTTAAGATGTACCTTACGTCTCCGTGGTGCAACCAAACAAAGACACAACTTTAGTGTCAAACTAACTAGTTTGAACGTAGCAGTTAGTGTGGACTTTACACCCTAACTTAAGACAGAACTTACGTTCAGCTGGTGCAACAGGCTGCTGGACTGAAATTTTTTTTTTTTTTTTTTTTTTTTTTTTTTTTAATTAACCAAAAAACTTCGAATATATTCGAACGAATTTCGGGCAATTAATGTTCGTTCGAATTTTATTTTGGGGAAAAAGTGACAGCCCTACCACACACAAACACAGACCCCGTCCTGCACACGCACACCACACACAAACACAGACCCCGTCCTGCACACACACACACACACACCACACACAAACACAGACCCCGTCCTGCACACGCACACACACCACACACAAACACAGACCCCGTCCTGCACACACACACCACACACAAACACAGACCCCGTCCTGCACACACACACACCAGAAACAAACAGACCCCGTCCTGCACACGCACACCACACACAAACACAGACCCCGTCCTGCACACACACACACACACACCACACACAAACACAGACACCGTCCTGCACACACACACACACCACACACAAACACAGACCCCGTCCTGCACACGCACACACACCACACACACCACACACAAACACAGACCCCGTCCTGCACACGCACACACACCACACACACCACACACAAACACAGACACCGTCCTGCACACACACACACACACCACACACAAACACAGACCCCGTCCTGCACACGCACACACACCACACACACCACACACAAACACAGACCCCGTCCTGCACACGCACACACACCACACACAAACACAGACCCCGTCCTGCACGCACACACCACACACAAACACAGACCCCGTCCTGCACACACACACCACACACAAACACAGACCCCGTCCTGCACACACACACACCACACACAAACACAGACCCCGTCCTGCACGCACACACCACACACAAACACAGACCCCGTCCTGCACGCACACACACACCACACACAAACACAGACCCCGTCCTGCACACACACACACACCACACACAAACACAGACCCCGTCCTGCACACACACACACACACACCACACACAAACACAGACCCCGTCCTGCACACACACACACCACACACAAACACAGACCCCGTCCTGCACACGCACACACACCACACACAAACACAGACCCCGTCCTGCACACGCACACACCACACACAAACACAGACCCCGTCCTGCACACGCACACACACCACACACAAACACAGACCCCGTCCTGCACACGCACACACCACACACAAACACAGACCCCGTCCTGCACACGCACACACACCACACACAAACACAGACCCCGTCCTGCACACGCACACACACCACACACAAACACAGACCCCGTCCTGCACACGCACACACCACACACAAACACAGACCCCGTCCTGCACACACACACACACACCACACACAAACACAGACCCCGTCCTGCACACACACACCACACACAAACACAGACACCGTCCTGCACACACACACCACACACAAACACAGACCCCGTCCTGCACACACACACACCACACACAAACACAGACCCCGTCCTGCACACGCACACACACCACACACAAACACAGACCCCGTCCTGCACACACACACACACCACACACAAACACAGACCCCGTCCTGCACACGCACACACACCACACACAAACACAGACCCCGTCCTGCACACACACACACACCACACACAAACACAGACCCCGTCCTGCACACGCACACACACCACACACAAACACAGACCCCGTCCTGCACACACACACACACACACCACACACAAACACAGACCCCGTCCTGCACACACACACCACACACAAACACAGACCCCGTCCTGCACACACACACACACACACCACACACAAACACAGACACCGTCCTGCACACACACACACACCACACACAAACACAGACCCCGTCCTGCACACACACTGAGTGCCCCGATACAAAGGTTCAAAATATAATAGCCTTAATCTTATTTGGCCCACCAGAGTTTTGATCTGAAACATTATCATAATGACAACCATTAGTGTTACTCCACTTCTCTTTCAGTCGTGTGTGTGTGTGCGCGTGTGTGTGTGTGTATGTGTGCATGTGTGTGCGTGTGCGTGTGTGTGTGTGCGTGTGCGTGTGTGTGTGTGTGTATCGTTTGTTAATGACTGTTGATCTTTCATTATCCTGATCGTCTGGAGCTGAATTTAAATGAAGCTAGAGGTATAGATACAGATGCTCTTTGTCTTACCTTGCACTGCCCTCTTCAGGTACAGAAATGAACTGCGGGCAGAAAAGTCCAGAGGTTTTCATTGCAGTCCCACAGAGCGGGGACGGGAGGAGTATAAGCAGTAGA
>NC_139647.1:2629071-2686571 GCF_964638095.1 Poromitra crassiceps | reverse complement strand
CTCTGATCAGATTGCAGTTGGATAGTGCTTAACCACATTAGCCTGATTTCATTTACACCTTGCGTTAGCATGCGTTTTGGGTAATCAGATTGCAATTGCAATCAGATTGCAATTGCAATCTGATGTATGTACAGTATGTATGTATGTATGTATGTATGTGTATATATATATATATATATATATATGTATATATGTATGTATGTGTGTGTATATATATATATATATATACACATATATATATATATATATATATATATATATATATATATTATGTATATACTGTATGTATGTATGTATGTGTATATATATATATATATATTATATAATGAAAAACATCGCATGGATGCAACTGCAACGTATCCTCAGTGATGTACCCTGGGGTCATAGGATGTTGTATGTCTCAATAACTGTCAAACTAGATGAATGATGAATAGTTTGACAGTTATTGAGAGTTGATTTGAGTTAATGAGTTATTAATTTGAGTTAGTGTGGACCAGTGATGTCACTGGTCCACACTTTAACACTCAATAACTGTCAAATTAAATGACAGACTTCAAAACCGTTTACAGTTTTCTGATATACTACTGATGTTCTAATGATACAAAGCTGGTTGAAAATAAGCGGAGTGTTCCTTTAATGAAAGGCCAACAGACTGAGCCCTCTGAATACCTCTCTCACCCTGCCTCCCATTTCCCATCTCACTCCTCTCCTGGTACTCTTTGTGAGCAGTCACACACAATTTTGATTGTATTTTTATCTCTAAACCCCATTACTTGTCCTTGCTGGAAAACGGAATATTTTTAGTACCAGTTGCCCTTCCTTCCCACTGTCTGAACCTGCAGCTTCACAACTTTCAAAGAGACACGACGACGAGACGAGTGGCAACACCCCGAGCCAAACGATTCCTGCTCTCCAGAGGGTTTCATCATAGATCTTCTATTGCTATAGAGATGGTTCACCGCAGGCTCGCTCCGCCAATTCTAACAACTGGTAGCAGCAAGTCTCTTAAATGCAAATGGTCACGTGATCACATCTCCCCAAGGCTCGTTACTCCCCCCCTCCGCCCCCACTTGTTTTCTTCTTCAAGCAGGCTTTAAAGCAGCTACGAGCAACTTTTTCGATTGTTATTAAACAGTATAATTACAATATTGATGCATCACATCTTACCTATAATAGTAGCTGAGACCAAAGCCGTGTGTATCTGAGATTGCTCCCTTAGATGATTATTAAGTCTTATGTCTGTCTAAACTCGCGTCAACAGGGGGCTCTCTAGAGAGACCGGACCGGGTAACCCGGAAGTGAAACGCAGCTGCCTGCCTACGCCGTTCGCGCTGCTTAGCAACATAACATAAACAATGTGAACGCCACGCATACTCTCGGGAACATCTCTCGTTATATTCTAACAGGTTTTTGGAAGTTATTTTGTGGTTATGGCCGAAGTGGCTGCTGCAAACCGTTTCATTTCACTTCCTGATCTGCCCTGGCCACAGACAGACTAACACTGGCCGATTCACTCGGGGTTCAAGCGAGACTACTCTGCGTTGGTCTCGTCGACTATTAGAGGTAAGATGTGATGCATTGATATTAAATTTATACTGTTTAATAACAATCGAAAAAGTTGCTCGTAGCTGCTTTAAGCAGGGTTAGTGCTGACCTACAGTAGCAAGCTAACTTGAAATAGAGATTGTGAGTTCCCAAACTCCACACAAACCACACATATAAACACAAAGCTGCCCCTTGTTAGCTCAATACAGTTGAAACTAAGATATTCCATTCAAAAAATGTATTTTCCAGCCACAGATTTAGCTACTACATCAACGAACTTCACATTTAGCTTTAGCTAATCGCTCCCTGGCCGCTAACATAAGTTCCTGTTGCTAAATCTTGCTAGAGTGTGCTGCTGACATAGAGACAGGTCTTGAACAAGTTTAATTTTCTCCTGATCTGTCTGAAAAATGCCATTTTAGTGTCAGAATATTCAGAAGACATGTGGCTTCGGAGAGTGGGCAGAATATTTACTTGAATGAATATGTGGGCGAAGGCTCCTCACTCCAAGCACCTCATCTCTAGATTTGTATGTCTGTTTGACAACTGCACCATGTCCTCTACTGAGAAGATTAGACAAGCATGGCAGGAGGAACTTGGTACTGATTTATCTGACATTATATGGGAAAGGAGTCTGTCGGCTGTACAACTCTGCTTAGTTAATAGCAAACACCAGCTGATCCAATTTAAAGTCACTCACTGTCTCCACTACTACAAGCATAAATCACACAGGATCTTCCCTACTGTCTCACCACTGTGTTTGAAAGATGTCAGGTATCAGAGGGAACACTATCTCATGCCTTTTGGTTCTGCCCTTCACTGACGCAGTTCTGGGCCAAAATATTTGACTGGTACTCTAAGGCCTACAAAATAACCCTTCAGCCAGAGGCAGAACTCACCATCTTCTGCTGCTCAGAGTTTTCTCTGAACTTCCCTACAGCTGTTGAACAGTCTCTGACACAGAGGACAACTGTTGCTAAGAAACTAATCCTGAAGGAATGGAAGTCCCCCTCTTCACCCTCTTTTCAATTGTGGCTGGCGGATATGACCGGTTGATAATGTTTTTTGTTTGTTTTTGTTTTCTTTTGTTTTCCTGTGTCTGAGCCTGTTTGTCTTGTTCGTATGTTTTAAAATAAAATATTGGAAAAATATATATATATATGGGGGCGAAGGGATCTGTCATAATCTGAGATCACGTTGACTTTTCCGATTGACTCCAATAGACTCTGACCTGCTGAAAACCTCCTAAGTGGGCGTGTCCGTGGAAAGCCATGGGCAAAACGCACGTGCCAAAATGGTCGGTTTAATGACGGTTTAAACGGTCCAGTTTACCACATGTTCAATGCAGGCTTGCGTCCATCCAGCACTTCTGCATCACTTTCCATGTCTGCTAAGGTCCCTCAAGTCCACGTCCTCACATCATGTCCCACCTCAGTGATATGTATGTATGGAAGCAAGACTCTCACATTTCATTTCATACTTAACATTCGTGTCCTGTCACACGTTCATGGATCGCCTACAGTTTTTGTGAAGTGTTAGCTGAGATTGAAAATACATTTTACTGCGCTGCATTGTTGAAAGAGGTATACGGTATGCTCAAAACTACAGTATAAATCAATAACCCCTAGATGTGATCCCAGTTAAGTATATTCCACATGGCGTGTGTGTGTGTGTGTGTGTGTGTGTGTGCGTGCGCGCGTGCGTGTGTGCGTGCATGCACGCACACACTCAAGGGAGATTGCCACATCTGTGAGTTTGTCCACAGTAACCACTGCTTCGCCTCTCTCTCTCCCCCTCTCTCTCTCTCCCTCTCTCTCTCTCTCTCTCTCGTCACAGCCTCCTCCCTTCCGTCTGCGTTCCTCTCCTCCTTCCAATTTTCTCCCTCATTTTCCCCCGCAACCTCTTTTCACCCACCATTCGTTTTGGCTTCCATTCCTCGCAGCTTATCCCCCTGGTCCTTGTCATCTCATCCTTTTCACACACACCCCCTCACCTCCCCTCCCCACTCCTCCCGTTCCCTTCTCTCTCCTCCCATCTCATCTTCTCATTCATTCATTCATCTCCATCCTTCTCTGTTTCCCCTCCTCACCTCCTGCTGGTACCTTCTCCCTTCACTCACTGACCCAGTTATGCACGGGGAGGGAGACGACAGGAGAGTGACGGGGGTACGGAGAGAGAGGGAGGAGAGACAGAGAGTGGAGAGAGTTTGAGAGTCAATAGCTGAAAAGAAAGAAGCAGAGAGAGCAGGAAAACAATTGCCATCAACCTGCCAGGGTGCACAGAGCATCCGGCGGACTTCACCTGGAACTTAAACGACCTTTGACAGCCAGGAGGCAGCGGTGGGCTCGGCGAGTCGACAGTCCTGCTCCCAAAGCGGCAGAAGAAGAAGCAGCGGCGAGAATAACAATCTACCTTCAGTGGAGAGACCGGGCGGGGAGCCGTGTGGAGTTAGGATGGCCAAATACCGGCGTCTAGTGGCAGACTGAGAGAGCACGGGGCTACACAGGGGACCCAGGCTGGACTGAGCTTGAAAGGGGGGGGGGGGGGGTCGTTTGCCCCCTGGGGGGCAGAGGAGGATTTTTGGTGACAGAGAGGAACGAGAGTTTGCCCAGGATGCACCTGTTCAGAGAAAAGTGGGAGATGGAGGGGCTGCTGACGGTGGGCATCCTCTTGGTGGTCTGCAGCTCCCTCAAACTGATGCACTTTCTGGGACTTATCGACCTCACCACTGAAGGTAAGAGAGAGACAGAGCGAGAGGGGAGGAAAGACCGGTAGAGACACTGGGTAAGAAGTCATGAAACAGACAGGTAGAGACACTAGGTAAGAAGTCATGAAACAGGAGGTACGGTGGTGCAGTGGTAAGCACTATCGCCTCACAGCTCGAAGGTCGTGGGTTCGATTCCCACCTGGGCCGATGTGAACACTGAAGGAATGCGTGCCCGTCCGCATGTCCTCGAGTGCCCACCACCCGGGTGGGGGTCGGCAAAATGGCCTTTCTGTGTGGAGTTTGCATGTTCTCCCCGTGCCTCCCGGGGGTCTCCTTCATATAGGAACCCCCTTCACAAAAACATGCAACATCCTGGTTGCTTATATGGTTCCTCCTCTGATCGTTAAGGGCGCCTGTTCAGAGGGAGGGGAACTGGTTGGAATAGCGTGAACCTCCCACGTGCTATGTCCTACCGGTGAAGCTTCCTCGGGCAGGTGAAAAGAAGCGGCTGACTTGACTGCCCATGTCTCGGAGGATGCATGGAATCAGTCTCGGCTCTCCCCAGATCGGCAGAGGATGGAGAAGCAACCAGGATTGAGTAATTCAAATGAGCACTAAACGGGGGATAAAAATGGGATAAAAAAATCGTGAAAAAAACATAAAAAAAAAAAAAAAAAAAAGAAGTCATGAAACAGACAGGTAGAGACACTGCGTAAGAAGTGATGAAACAGCAGAGAAATGTTCCAACTCGTATGACTCAAAGTGTGAGTATGTACATGCTTTGCTGTGTTTGTGTTTCTCTTTATTGCATGAGGTTATACTTGACAAAGTAGTTGGCCTAATTCCTTCACGTGTGTGTGTGTGTGTGTGTGTGTGTGTGTGTGTGTGTGTGTGTGTGTGTGTGTGTGTGTACGTCTGAGAGAGAGAGAGCAAAATATTTGGGTCTGTACAGTGTGGCTATATCTCTTTTTACCTCATTTGCACATTTTGTGCAGCACTTGAAAATCAATACTTTGTGACACAAATTAGATTGAAATGTATTAAGAACAGAAGTTGCATGAATAGTTTATTATTTATTTATTTATTTCCAGAACAATACTTTCCATTTGGGAAAAGTCATGCTCTGAAATCCATCATTCATCATTCAATGCATTCAATACACAAGCATGGAGTCGAGTTACCTCCACCTCATCTTTAACAAGCGCAACCCTTTTAGACCTCTCTCCCCAACACCACCCATATAGCTTCCTAGCCACTAATCCTAACCACCCCTCAAATCCTGACTCTCTAGCACCTTCCTATCCATAGCTACTGCCCTTTAAACAGACAAGACTGTAGTAGATGGAAGGTCACATGTTCGATCCCCACAACATTTTAGATGTTCTCTGTCGTCACTAAATGGTACGGCTAAATGGTACGGCATCGTGGGCTTATGAAACTCATTCAAGCCCCATTAAATAAACTCAAAAATGCATCATCATCATCATCAAAAGCAAAGCCGTTTGTTATTTTAATGTTGACATTATGAAGAGAGAGGTTTTTGCAATTACGTCCTGTCAAAGTGCATGAGCCAGGGAATGAACTCTGCCTGGACAATAAACCCAGAAAAAACGGTATAACTGACATTAGTCACTGTTTTTCTCAATTGCTTGAACACATTTGTCCATTTAGAAGTTACATTTTCAAAGACCCAGATAACCTAAGTGAAACAAATTGAAAATAATGGAAATATATATATATATATATAAATAAATTAAATTGAACTCAATAACTTGATGAGATTACACAGAAATATTACATCATCAACTGAAATCACTTTGTTTATCAGTTCTGTTTGCACTAGCATCAACAAAACATTTAGTTAGCACAACATTATCACAGTGAGGGCGATGCCATTTGAAGTACATTTTGAAAGTGCCAACGACCGGTTTGGTCGGTTTTACCTGCTGGAGCTGAAGATATGAATGCATCAGCCTGTCCCTAAGAGTGGGGACACGTCTATAAGAGATAATAGGAAGTTCAGGGAAAGCTTTAAGTGTCACACTCAGTGATGGACCAGTCGCTTTCACAGATTGACGTGCAGGCTGGCATCTGATGTTCTTCTTAATAAGAGTGTCAAGTGACTGTGCTCTGCAAAAGACCTGGGGCCGGTTGCACCAACTGGTCTTACACTGGTCTTAAGCTAAGTTGGTCGTAACTTTACGACCTAACAGCTACGCCGGTTGCACCAAGACGACTTAAGCCTTATTTTCACTAAGACCAGGCGTAACTCCTACGCCTCGTCAGGAGGAGGCGTAGCAGAGATCTCCGCGGAGACCTTTTTGACCGTCATCGTCGTAACACCGCCAGTTCGCCGTCTTTGAAAGCACGACGTTAGATTATAACTAACTAGTTGTGTGGCTTAGCCTTCCCAAATGTTGCCGTTACTTTTTTAGAATGTAATACATAGAATTGGGAACGTTACATTCAATTTCATTCAGACTCCCTGACACTAATCGCCGCCGCCATTTTCCCCCGGGGCTTCCACAGGAGGAGGGGGGTGGGAGGAGGGAGGGTGTAGTGACGCACATACAGTAGTGGGTGACGGCGCGAGGCACATGTGGGCCAATCAGAGGGCATTCCCCGACAATTCACATGAACGCGCATTGCTACGACCAGCGTAGTTAAGACCAGAGTAAGCCGTGTTGGTGCAACAGGCATAAATCCACTCTAAAGACTGGTCTTAACTAAGACCGATGTAGGAGTTACGACCAGGCATAGTTAAGACCACTTGGTGCAACCGGCCCCAGATGAATCACCCTGTTTTCTTCAGCTTTGTAACCTCTTTAGGAAGAGTACCTCGTGCAACATCATCCTCAGAGCAGATACGTTTCACCCGCACCACCTCAAAGATCACTTCCCATATGGCCAACTCCAACATCGCCTACGACGTATTTGGAATTGGTGAGACAGGTTTTGTTGAACGGGCTGAGGCCATGTCCAAGAGGTTTTCAGGTAGAGCTTACAAACCTAGCCCTAAGGCTCTTTCTATGTTCGTCTCAAGACTTCACTGTAGTAAGAGCCCTCACACCGACCATTCATTTTTCGTTAGCTAATCTGTGTTGGACATTAAACTCACCTTATTTCTGCACTTTGAAGTCACAGGTAGGGTTGCATGGGGCAACCTTATTATATCGGAAGCCTATTGTGCCAAAAAGTGAGCGGTGGTTCTATTAAAAAGACAAAGTTTGACGAGAATCACAGAGTTGCCTCTGAGTCCAGACGAATGCGCACTGGCATCATTAAGTCTTCTACATACATTCTGCGATGCATTTTGGACAGACCACAAACGCTCACTTTTTGGCGCAACTAGGCTTCTGATATAATTTGTAAACTCAGAAATGCTCAATACTAAATTCAATAAACTTAAAAAGCAACCAAAGGAAAAGTTATGGGTGGAAATATCCCCCCATAAAAACAAAACAAAATAAGTTTAAATACTCAGAACTTCACCTTTAGTCCATTCGTTCCTGACGATTCGGCCACAGGTTCTCATCAACATTGTATCCATCCACATAAATGAATATGTGATGTGCCGCTTCAGCTTCAAGCTCCATTATTCTGTGAGAAAAACATAAATTCATAACGCTAATTATTCTGGTTGCATGTAACTTATATGCTGTGACAAGGCATTATAATAAATCGTTAACATGCACATACTGGAGTTATTGCCTCCTTCATCTTATCAGAGTTTCTTTCACAGCTGCTTATCATTCTCACATGGTTTTGGGTAAAGTGCTCGATCAATAGCAGCCCATCTCACACGGTGGAGAGTTCTAAATGCTCCCTGCTCTGTAATGAGTGCTGCCTGGATTTCGTCTGATTGCAGTGTTTGCAAAATGCCACGGCCATGTGGCGGCATACCAATGGCAGCCTCCTGTTCAGCATGAAAGATCTCTCCTCTCCCACCAGGGTGCGCTAGTCTGTGGATTCGATCAAGTCAACGCAAAAAGCATGTCAACATTGACATTATGACAGTTAAATATCGATCAAACAACTGCATTGCTGTAGACACAGCTTGTTCTGCCAATATGGCAATACAGTAGGGATGTAACGATAACCGGTTTTAATGATAACCGTGATGGAATTTCTAATGATAACCGTACCATTTCAAATTGTCATTATCATTAAAACCGTGGTACCGTGATTACAGTGCTTTGAAAAACATGGTAAATAATGTCCATCATCAACTAAAGTTGGCAACAGTCTCCCAGATGCAGATGCGCAGCCTTGGAGAAATGATTTCAGTGAGTGTATCAATCCTTTTTGGGTCTGAGTTTTCAATATAAAACGTTGTCAAATGATTTCAGTGAGTCTCTCAGTACTTTTTGAACATTTTCAGCAATTTTTTACGATAACCGTGATAATTTTGGTCACGATAAACGTGATGTGAAATTTTCACATCTCTACAACACAGTCAAGCTGAAATACACAGTGGTATACAGTAACATTGTGACTTATCTATTCTCATTCAGAAAAAGACAGTAGATGTCACAGTGGTCCCGCTCAGAATGTGCTGGACTCTTTGTCCAGCCTCTCTAAAGGACAAGTCATGATTGATGACACGGTCAATAATAACTGTTGCCCGCATTCCATTTGAATCTTGGAACTGTAAATGCCAATGACACAAAATGTAAACGTGGAATAGGTGAAGAACAGCGAGTTTGGAGTTTTTTGTGTCTGCAAAGTCGACTCTGTCTGGACAAACTAAAGTGATTTATGCTCTCATCACCGCCACTCAAAAAACCAATTTCAACTTCAAAGGTTGTAGAACAATTTGATCACAAATCGCTCCGATGACAAGCAAAGGTTGCGTCAGACTTTCTCATCGTCTGTCATTTTGATGGACAGGGTCGTAAAAATTCTGTCATAATCAATTATTATCCATCATTTAATTTATTTTATCTTAATGAGACATACCCTATTTAATAGCATTTAATTTTCAAAACCAATCGATCACAAATAACATTTAATATACAGAAGAACAACTTAGTTTATGCAAGAGAGAAAAGATGAACAGATAGCCAATTCCCCCTGCTGCTCCACACACTTTGCCGATACGGGGATAGTTGTATACGAGCAAGTTTCCTCCAATACATGTGCAGTCGGCAGCTGCTTCTTTTCACCTGACAGCGAGGCGCTTCACCCGCAGAACGTAGCGCGTGGGAGGATCAGGCTATTCCCCCCAGTTCCCCTCCCCGCGAACAGGCGCCCGGATCCCCGCAGACACGGCCACCTGTGCCTGTATGCCCCACCAAACTGGAGGCAACACGGGGGCTCGAACCTGCGACCCTCGTGTTGGTAGGCTAGGCACTGAATCTGCACTACCCGGACGACCCTTCAGACAGAGTTTGGGAGTCGGGGAACATTTCTCGCAGGGGGGTGATCAGAAGTCAGCAAGACTCTGTGAACGTGGGGCGAACGTGGAACTGCTGCACCGGTCACAGACGTGCTCCAGGGTGCAGAAGGAGGAGCACACGCTGTGGGGTTTCCTCAAGCGAGTGCTTGCAGGATCTGGAAGTCCCACGTTCAGAGGATCTTGCTGACTTCTGATCACTTCCCTGGGAGAAATGTTCCCCCGATGTCAAAACTCTGGATGAAGTGGCGCTGGTAATTCCAGTCTCCAGTCTGACGACAGACGGCCTTCAGATTTTTCTGTCATTATAAGATAAAATCTGTCAATGACGGAAAATATTACCGGTATATGATAACGTGACCTCTGATGGCAAGGAGCACAGTTACCCTACCTGACTGTTACTACCTGACCGTTACTACCTGACTGTTACTACCTGACTGTTTTCAACAAAGCATTGTTTTCAACAACGCCACAGCTCTTAATATTAGATGCAAATTCTGCATGGAGTGTTTTCCTGTTGCTAAATCTAAATTTCAAAACAGCTGCAAAAAGTACAACAGCAGGCAGACAGTAGATGTTTCTGTGCGTGTGTCTTCAGTTCTGTGTGTGTGTGTGTGTGTGTGTGTGTGTGTGTGTGTGTGTGTGTGTGTGTGTGTGTGTGTGTTACAGAGAGAGAAAGACAATAGAGAGAGAGAGAGAGAGAGAGAGAGACAGACAGACAGAGACTTAGAGTTGACACACGTCTTGTAGAGTGTGCTGTTTACCTCTCTGTGTTTTGGGTGGTGAAGACAGAGAGATCTGAGGCTGTCATCTGTAAGCAGCCAGTATTTCATGACAAGATCTTAGCTCTGAAGGCATCTTCGTCCACTTGTCTCCAAATGGAACAGAAATAGCCTCTAGCACCATTTCTGTTGCAATCTGGGTGCCAGAGAGAGACACATTCACCCAATTCTCACCCTGTGTGAAACCTTAAGGACCCACGGTGTTAATAATAAGATGAAAAGGTTTTCCCAGATACAACAGTCACCCTCAAAGAGACACGCACACGCGTGTGTGTGTGCGTGTGTGCGTGTGTGCGTGTGTGTGTGCGTGTGTGCGTGTGTGCGTGTGTGTGTGTGTGTGTGTGTGTGTGTGTGTGTGCGCATGTGTGTGTGTGTGTGTGTGTGTGTGTGTGTGTGCATGCATGTGTGTGTGTTTCCCACTGAGATCTCTATTCTAAGAGACATCTGCATGACAGCAGCAGCACATTTCCTCAAAGACATAACAACAATCAACACATTTCATGATCAGTAAAGGACAATCAAAAAGCAGTGGCAGAGAAAAGGAGAGGGAGACAGAGAGGAGGAGAAAGAGATGTAGCAAGAAGACGGTGTGACAGAGAGAGGAGAAAGACTGACTCAGTCCTAACACAGTCGTCTTCATCAGAATGTTGACAATTTAGTAGATTCATCTTGCATTGCCCTAATAACAACTACTACTTTAAACTGGGTTAGAGTAAGGAGTCCTTCTTTCTTCTGGCTATTCCATGCAGAGGTGATGGAGATCATGAGTTTTTTTTGTGTGCGTCTTGGTTTAAATAAAGTTTAGACTCCTCCCACACAAGCTTTGCATCTGCAACACTAACAATCACTGCTTGCCAGGTTACTTTAAAAATGTAATCTATTACAGTTACCTCATCCAAATTGTAATCAGCTACATAATTCAAGGGGGTACACAAAGTCAGTAATGTATTCTGATCACTTTTAGGTAGGCTACTTTGATGTTACTTAAGGTATAAAGGTAGAGACAAAAAAAGAGACAAAATTACAGAAAAGTTTTTCACGTTTGCAAACTTTTTTTTTTATGAAGACACCTGCTATAAAAAATAGACTTCTGAGTTTCTTGCTTTCACTTTCAAGTATTCCCAGAAGTAGGGATATTGTTCTAATATTTCTCAAGTATCTGTAATCAGAACACATCTCATTACTACCCAACCCTGATATACCAATAAACATGAATTTGCAGATGTAGTACCTTTTACTGTTATTGGATTTAAAATTATTGTATCCCTGTACTGTGGTTTAAGGTCCATATGGGAAACGATAAGGTACTTACACACACACACACACACACACACACACACACACACACACACACACACACACACACACACACACACACACACACCCTGGGGCAGAGGGCTGGGCCTGTGGTAGGTGGCTGGATGTTTTAATCTGATGCCCGTTGAGGCTGTGCCTGGACCAGCTCCAGTCCCCCAGCAGGTCAGGACCACCGCGTCTGAGAGAGAGAGGCTCCGGGGAGCAGAGGGGAGGGACACACAGGAGCGGACAGAGAGCTAGAGAGGCACTGAAGGAGGTAGCCTACTGTGGTTGTATCATGGAAACACAGGAGCGGACAGAGAGCTAGAGAGGCACTGGAGCTACTGTGGTTGCATGGAAACACAGGAGCAGACTGAGAGCTAGAGAGGCACTGGAGCTACTGTGGTTGTATTGGTTCTTCCAGTCCAGCATCATGGCCTTCATCCTTCAGACCGCTGGGGTCCTGCTGAAGGGGGTGAAGGGATTGTTACCATGGAGACGCAGAGGCAAGAGTAAGTGTGTGTGTTCATATTATGGGTTTTTCTTCTTCTGTCTGTGTTGCATATTATAGTGCTGTTGAGAGGTTTTTATGCCTCCGCCGGCAATAGCCGTGGCCGGTGGCGTTATGTTTTCAGGTGGTCCATTTGTCTGCCCATCCATCTAATTCTCGTTAAGTTAAAGGAACACTCCGCCAATTTTCAACCAGCTTTGTTATCATTACAAAATCAGTGATGTAATTTGCGTATGAATGACATCACCGGTGCACACCTAAACTCGAATCAACTCTCATATAACTGTCAACTATATGAATGCCTGCAAAACTGTTGACAGTTTTCTGATATACTACTGATTTTGTAATGATACAAAGCTGGTTTAAAATTGGCGGAGTGTTCCTTTAAGTTATCCGTTATTGTCATCCTCTGCATTTTTGACCCATCCTCTACTTCCTAGTAGAGTCTACTAGGAACCTTCCTACAACTAGGAGCAGTGGGGAGTGTTAACCCTAACTTACTGCACATGTCTTACATACATGTTAACGAAATATCTCAGCAACGCCTTGAAGGAATTTCATTACATCTGGCACAAATGTCCACTTGGACTCAAGGATGAACTCATTCCATTTTGGTGGTCAAAGTTCAAGGTCACTGTGACCTCACGTCCGTCCCATTCTCGTGAACGCAATATCTCTGGGAATTTCATCACATCTGGCAAAAACATCCACTTGGACAAGGATGGACTGATTACATTGTGGTTGTCAAAGGTCAAGGTCTCTGTGAAGAATTTATATTATGACAAAATGTCTGACAGAATTTCACACAAATGTCTAGTGATGACATTTTATATCCAAAAGTTCACAGGTCAACTTCACTAATGTTTTGCTCACCACTGTAGCTGAGAAGAATACCATCTTGGGTCATTCTACAAATAGGTGGAAGTGCTGTCGCTTACTTTTGCACACATCAAAATCATATAATAAGAATGTGAAGTGACGTCTGTGGAGTGAACAGAGTTGTGTTCGGCCACAGCTCTGCCATTTTACATGCGATCACGCTGAATCTTTCAGGAAGTGTAAAGAGCACCGCTGCGGAGGACCTGATGGAGCCAGATTTTTTAATTAGGTCATTAGGGCCGACTTAACACATTGAGTGCCAGCGACGCCATATGGCGTCAAGAGAAATTTACCGTACGCTGCCAGCGACGCCAAATGGCGTCAATAACTCCAAATTCATATTTTGACGGGGGAATGTCGATCTAAGCCTCTTACATCGCCTCTTACAATATGGGAGCTATTGAATGTGTCTAACCTATTTTACAGAACCCTTAGGTGGCGACAGTGCTTACCAGATTAGAGAATGGCCAGGAGAGAAGAGAGAAGAAGTCATGAGGAAACGGAAATCGCAATGATATGCATGAAGCGTCCATAACGTTAGCTGTGCCTGTGAACAGCAGTCATCTGCTGCCGCAATTGAGCCCCATCCGTGTCCGCTGCGATAGCCCATCCATATGATTTAGTTGCCGACATGGCGACACCAGCGTCTTTCTGAAAAGTACATTATTCTCAGCTGGGAGCCGGGGACACGCTGTAAAAAAGCGGGGGGATGAAGCGGACTTTTCAGTGCAGATCAAACAGAGCAAACCACTGCGGAGATACTCCTCCCACCACGGAGGAGAAGGAGGGGGGGGTGGGGCACGCAGGGCACTACTACAGCATACAATCATTGACAGTACACTGACACACCCAGGCAGCAGGCTCGATGCATAGAGCAAACAAGCTAGAATAGGCTATCTGATGCCCACCAGCAGTAAATCAAGACCAGCAAGAAGGTGTAGGGTCTGCGCACGCAGGTTCTTTTCAAGAAAATAAAACAATGCAGGAAATTTTGTGTTTGAATATTGTTATGTTACACAAAAAATGAAAGCTTAGAATGTGTAGTTTCATCCAGAAAAAAAAAAAAGTTGATATCTTCTTTCTTTGTGGAAATATGGACTTCATTATCCAGCATGACCCCATGAAAGTGAGCATTTTGATGTTAGACCAAGCTGTATACTAATATTTGTAGAAAATAAACAACACATTCTTTTGACATACTTTTTCCCGCAGGTAAACTAGACATTCTAACCTTTCATTTCAGCTATAGCATTTTGTTCAACTCAAAGCAGAATTCATTCTGTCGCCTTTCTAACATAAAGATGTGATCATCTCAGAAACTAATTTCAGCATGCTCTTTTCGGTCGAAAACACTCTTTTTCAGAGGGGTGTATTTCCAAAATGGAACGGTTTATAAACACACTTTTTTTTTTAAATGAAACAGAAGGGTTCAAAGTTTCATTGAGGCTATTGGTTGTCCATATAAGAGGAACACAAAAAATGATATGGCTATATTAAAATGCATTGCGGCCTATGTGGCACAGTACAGCAACCTTTTGCCCAAGGGCCGTGGCACTCAAAGTGTTAATGGGCAAAAATGAGTTCCAGAGTGGAGGAGCCCACAGGTGAGCGTAGTTTGAATCAGCCAGTGAACTCAGGAGCAGCACACAGGTGAGCTGAGTTGTAATCAGCTACTGAAGAGGACTATGAAAACCCTCTGGGGAGAGAGAGGAGAGGCTGCATGCCAACTCTGTGAGCCATGCCTGACTAAATGGCCCGTCACACAGGGACGGGTATTCAACTAGTCCTTTAAGTTAACCTAATAATCACATTATTATGAGTCCACTTCACTTCCTCTTCCTGGATGCAAGCTCATTGGTTTTGCTGATATCGAGCTTCAGGTGATTGTTGTTGCACCATGTGATGAAGCTCTCTATCAGTCCTCTGTAGTCCTTGGTAAAAATAGTCTCTGGGTGAAGAAGACAGCATGTTTCTCACTGGAAATTATCCACTGGACACATACATGGCAAAGAAAATACACTCAATACCTTTTATTAATTTCCTTCAAAGTCTTCAATCACTACATATTTTATTCCATTCATTACTTTATCCTAGAAAGTTTAGAGCACGCTTCACGCGCTCATTTCCAGTATTTCCAGCGATTGATTGATTTTTGTGTGTGATCTTGTCTTTCTGTATTGTTTTGTCTTCTGACTGTTGATGTGACCGCGACACTGCATACTTACACTTAGTACAATTCCTCCTATGTAATCTGATTACCCACTGTGGCAAAACAAGTGATTCTGAATTATGATCATATTTTATGAGTCTGCACAGACATGGATGGAAATGGCAACTTGACTTGTTGGCGGAGGCAAACAACCGCAAGATGGCCCGGCAAAAGATGGCCCGGGCTCTACTGCCAAGAGACACACTGTGTGTGTGTGTGTGTGTGTGTGTGTGTGTGTGTGTGTGTGTGTGTGTGTGTGTGTGTGCGTGTGCGTGTGTGCGTGTGTGTATGGTGGTATGGTAGACACACTCTGGGTTCTGGTTAAAGTGGTCTACATTTGGATCAGAAGTGGATCTAGCAGTACATCATTCATCTGGCAAATTAGATTAAATTTTTAAGTAAAATGAAGTCCTGTTTAAGCTGATTGTGAATGAAACCTATTTGCTGTTTGACTTTTTTTTTTTTTTACTTGACTTGGCTTCCCACATGTCTCCTACACTAGGTTGAATGTGGTGTGACATTAGATCCAGTCTGATTGGGGACACTGTGTTCTAGGGGTCTCTGTGACATCTCCAGTTTTTGAACTGCTACTCGTGGTCTCCCATCCCTAAGCCAGGTCAGCAGGCTACCAGTTTGAGACGGCATGATTCAGTCTGTTGCATGTGGGTGTTTTGGATTTTCTGTGCATGCGTACAGTACAGATGTTACTCATCTAGTCCTGCAGCACTGCTGCCACTTGCTCTTTGTTAAAGGAACACTCTGCCCATTTTCAACCAGCTTTGTATCATTAGAACATCAGTAGTATATCAGAAAACTGTAAACTGTTTTGAAGTCTGTCATTTAATTTGACAGTTATTGAGTGTTAAATTGTGGACCAGTGACATCACTGGTCCACACTAACTCAAATTAATAACTCATTAACTCAAATCAACTCTCAATAACTGTCAAACTAGATGAATGATGAATAGTTTGACAGTTATTGAGAGTTGATTTGAGTTAATGAGTTATTAATTTGAGTTAGTGTGGACCAGTAACACTCAATAACTGTCAAATTAAATTACAGACTTCAAAACCGTTTACAGTTTTCTGATATACTACTGATGTTCTAATGATACAAAGCTGGTTGAAAATGGGCGGAGTGTTCCTTTAAGCAGGGGGCTTTTGTTAAGAACAAATACAACTTAAATAACAAAAGCCCCCAGTGCAGCAATGTGAAACCAAATGAGCAACATCTGTATGTGTGTGTGTGTGTGTGTGTGTGTGTGTGTGTGTGTGTGTGTGTGTGTGTGTGTGTGTAACAAGTGAATTGTTGTGTACACGGTGTGTGTGTGTGTGTGTGTGTGTGTGTGTGTGTGTCTAACCTCTGTGCTATGGTTGGTGATTGCAGGTAATCCTTCCAACAACCAAAGTAAAAAAAGCATAAAGCAGCGATTCCTCAAGATGCTGCCGTGCTGCCAGCCCTCTGCTGCCCCCTCAGTCAGTCAAAGCAAGTGCTTCTTCACTCTCTATACACACACACACCCCCCCGCCACCACGTGCTCAGCCTGCTCAGTATACACACACCCCCCCCGCCACCACGTGCTCAGCCTGCTCAGGGATTGTAGCACCCAGTAATCATTTCCTGAACATGTAATAAAATTTGCACTTAAGTTGATCAAAAATGTAATAAAACCCAATGATGTAATAAAATGTCTTGACTGATATTGTAATAACATTTTGACTGATAATGTAATACCTTTCAGGTGGGTCATTTATTTTCAACGCTGATGATGTAATGATCTTTACGGATGACAACCAATTAGCATGGGTATGGGGGGGGGGGGGGGGGGGTTCGTCTCCCATTGATAGAGATTTCAGTTTGATGCAGTGCCGTAATCATATATATTATTGGGGGTCGACACCCCCCCCCTCCACCCCCCAATATTCAAATATGATATGCTGAAAACATCCCCCCCAATATCCTCATCAACTCGGCCGACGTTGCTGTCTTTCAGAAGATGTAGCGGGCCCATTTTACAAGCTGTGAAGAGTGGAGATCGTGGTATTATTAGAAGATCTAGGGCATCCATTGGTACCAACCATGCTAGCTTGTCGGGAAAGGGGCAAATACGCTCCAAAGTTAGGCTCAATTTTGGCGAGGCAGACACACAACGAACATCTCAGCCCATAGGCCTTCTTCAGCGTTGACTATATATATCAGTCAAATGTTATTACAACAATATCAGAACATTGTATTACATTTTCAGGAGGTGTGTGTGTGTGTGTGTGTGTGTGTGTGTGTGTGTGTGTGTGTGTGTGTGTGTGTGTGCGTGCGTGCGTGCGTGCGTGCGTGCGTGTGTGTGTCAGAGTACTGATAGGGGTGAAGGTGAGGTCAGAAGCAGAAGGTCCTGGAGGACTGAGCAGTGCAGTACCTGCATGCAGATGTAATCTGAGTAGAAAGATTATTGTGAATAAGTAGAAAAGAGTATTCATGGAATTGGTTGGAATGAGAAAGGGATGAGGATTTGTCAACCACACCATTGAGGATGTCTCTAGTTGACCATTTTGACTCATGCTAAAATCACGTTTCCATTCTTATTCAACACATATGTTTTCCCTGTTGTATTGTTCTGTTGTATTTTGTGTAGTGTTTGATGCTGGTCTGGTCATTGCTTCTGCTGGTTGCTCTCTTCTTCTTCTTGGGCTTTTCAGATAAAGCCTCTCTGCTCATGTATTGTATGAAGTGATGTATCCTATACCTGAACAAAGAGCTGTGGGAAGTTCTTGAACAACCTCCCAGTCACATCCAGAAGATTTGATTTTGATTTGACAAAGGATGATCAGCATGATCTTTCATAAAGGTTGCTGGTTGAATCTCTATGATTAATTTAGTAGGTATGATGGTATGATGTCATAACGTGTGATGAGCTCCATATCATTTTGGTTGATTTGTTCACATAAATGTGCCAGCAGTGCTGTGGCAGACTTGGTGATGGTGATGGTGGTGATGCTAGAATGCTGACGGTGGTCTCTCTCCCTCCCTCCCTCCCTCCCTCACACAGACAGCGTGGAAGATGACTTTGAGTTGTCCACCGTGTGCCATCGCCCTGAGAGCATGGACAAGCTGCAGGAGCAGACCAAGTTCACCAAGAAGGAGCTGCAGGTCCTCTACAGAGGCTTCAAAAATGTAAGTGTGGCTGTTGGACGAGAGGGGTGAGACGGGACGGATGGTTGGGAGGCTGCAAATCAAAACATCATAGGGATAGTAGGGATATTTACCGATGTCGATATGATCTGTATACGTTTCTATGATCATCACATTTGGTACATAGTGAAAAACACAATGTAAACACTGTGAATTTGAAAAAGTCATGTCTTCTTTATTTAAAGTAGAGCACGCACATCCCCCCAATAGGCAAGTGCCGGAACTTAGTACTGATTTATCTGACATTATATAGGAAAGGAGTCTGTCGGCTGTACAACTCTGCTCAGTTAATAGCAAACACCAGCTGATCCAATGTAAAGTCACTGTCTCCACTACTACAAGCATAAATCACACAGGATCTTCCCTACTGTCTCACCACTGTGTTTGAAAGGTGTCAGGTATCAGAGGGAACACTATCTCATGCCTTTTGGTTCTGCCCTTCACTGACGGGATTCTGGGCCAAAATATTTGACTGGTACTCTAAGGCCTACAAAATAACCCTTCAGCCAGAGGCAGAACTCGCCATCTTCTGCTGCTCGGAGTCTTCTCTGAACTTCCCTACAGCTGTGCAACAACAGTCTCTGGCACAGAGGACAACTGTTGCTAAGAAACTAATCCTGAAGGAATGGAAGTCCCCCTCTTCACCCTCTTTTCAATTGTGGCTGATGGATATGACCTCTGTTATACGGATGGAGAGACTTAGGTTCCTGAGGACCAACTCACTTGGGAAGTTTTCAGTTATTTGGAACCCACGTTTCTGGCCTATCTCGCTGAAGTTGGGGGCAACGGGTGACTCGCCTGGCTGGTTTCTCATGGACCCCTTGCATGGGATCCCCAGCATAATATCTTCTACAAACATATAAGCACCATATGTGACTGGTAGCGTGATGTAATACCGAATGTCGACAATATTATGTATGTATGCTTTTTTTCTTTTTCTTTCTTGTGTCTGAGCCTATTTGTTTGTCTTGTTCATGTTTTGTTTAAAATAAGTTAAAAATATATAGAAAAAAAAATAGGCGGGTGCCGGACAAATAGATAAACAAATTAGAAGGAAGAAATAAAGTCTGCACACTGAAGTGTCCAGCTGCTGGTCTGATGAACCGACCTTGTGATCGAAACGTCAATAAACTGAGCGGGAGCCTGACACTTCAGTGTGTGGACTTCATTTCTTCATTCTTTGTTTCCAAAACATGTGGTAAAGCCCATAAATCACAGCTTGACTGCATTATTTCCTCTACATATGAACATTTGGCTGATACCGCTAATTAACATTGCTGTTATTTTGCTCATCAGACCGATACCGATATATTTAAAAAAATAACTAACATCTGCTGATAAAGATATGACTGCAGATATAGTGTGCATCCCTAAAACATGAGTTACTGTTAAGAGCAGTGTTAGTCTGGTTAGTGGTGAAGTTCCTTAATGCCAGTTGGGAACTGATGCGTTTCTCCATTTGCGTTTCTCCCAGGAGTGTCCGAGCGGTGTGGTGAATGAGGAGAACTTTAAGACCATTTACTCACACTTCTTCCCTCAGGGAGGTGAGTCTCTGAACCTGAACGACCACCACTGCCCACAACACTGTCACTCCAATCCTCCTCCTATCTCTCTTTATCTAATAATTTCCCAGGTAAAAGAATAAACATTGTTTATCATCAACATTGATTCTGTAGACGTACATGTATACTGTACATGGAGCTGTTCATCATTAAGGAAGAACATATTAATTATACATTTAACACACATTAATTATAAATCTCTGCTGCACTAACAGTACACGCACTGCAAAGAGGCAAGGGAATTGTTCATTTCATGGTATTTAGGTTGATGAAATGTTAACCACTTGTTTCCACTTGGATTGGAAGTTATTTTTAGATCTGGGCTATATTTAGCTCCTGTAGCTGCTAATCTTAGTTGCTTTGTATAATCAAAGATGTTTATTAAAGGGCATGTAGGCTACTGTAAATAACAATCTCTACCTTTTCAGATTCAAGTATGTACGCACACTTCCTGTTTGAAGCCTTCGACACAGACAAGAACGGCTCAATTAGTTTCGAGGTGAGCTGTATTTTTGTATGGGCTTCCTCTGAGAGACGCCAGTGAATCTGTGTTCCAGTGAAACTCACAAACCACAGCTACTGTGCATCAACGCAACTAGAACATGTGCTGCTCCCCCACGTCTCAGTACCTGCTCACAGAACAAATGAAGATGTGCTGTGATGAGAACTTGACACCGTTTTACTGTGTGGAGACTCGGGTCGGGTCATTCCAAAATGATGATTGGATTTCTTCTTCCCCGTCTTGGTGCTCAGGACTTTGTGTTTGGCCTGTCCATCATCCTAAGAGGGACCATCAACGACCGGCTAAACTGGGCCTTCAACCTCTACGACCTGAACAAGGACGGTTGCATCACCAAAGAGGTAACCCCCCCCCCCCCCCCCCCCTCCCCCCGATGACTCAGGAGTTTCTGTAGGTCCGGCAAATCTACTGTAGCTGGGGGGCGATGGTTAAAGCTGATAGCCCCGCCTTTCTCCCTCCTCCACTCTGCAGGAGATGTTGGACATCATGCGGTCCATCTATGACATGATGGGGAAGTACACATACCCCAATATGCAGGACGATGCCCCGAGGGAACACGTGGAGAGCTTCTTCCAGGTTCAACTCAATACGCCTCACTCTCTGTTGACTGAAATAAATCAATCAATCAATCAATCAATCAATAAATCAATCAATCAATCAATCAATCAATAAATAAGAGATTGTACAAAGTTCTTCTTGGACACGATTCTTCCGTGAGTAACTCTCTGGCTGTTCTCTTTTCCTCTCAGAAAATGGACCGGAATAAAGACGGAGTGGTCACCATAGAGGAGTTCATCGAGTCATGCCAGAAGGTAGGCCAGAGAAGTGGATGACTGAGTATTCGGGCCGGCCGTGCCCTACCTCTGACTCCCCAGAGTGTGGAGCTGTGGGGAGAATCTTAGGCCAGAGATGTACTTCTTGCTTTTGGCTAAGCGTTCACTTCCTGCGTTGGTCATGCATGTCCTATATGTGTATATATATATATATATATATATATATATATATATATATATATATATATATATATATATATATACCGTATACTGTATATATATATAACATCGGCAACATCAGCATGTCACTAGTCTCTTCAAACAGACGCGTCGGCGGCTTTTGATATATAGTAGTACGTGCGTACGAGCGCTGGCGCCGGAACAAGGGGGACATGGGGACATTTTGTCCCCCTTAAAATTTGGTCCCCCTAAAAAAAAAAAAAAAAAAAAAAAAAAAAATCTGAGGGGCCAACTGCCCCTGACGCTTAGAGCCCACTTTACACTGTTTACACAGCCTGTGACGCTTGTTAAAGCCGTGATCATTGTGGGATTATTACACCTGAGAGACAGACAGACCTGGACTCTGTACTGCACTCACTGTCATTGGCTGCTGCTATAATCGTATACGGTTATTGTTATTTTATTTTTGTGTTGAGATGACAAGTTTTGCACTGTGTTTCGAAGTGATAATAATAATAATAATAAGTTCAGTGTTTCTGCCTGTGTTGCTGTCTGTTGTAGTGTAATTATAAAATGACCTAAAGGGAGAGCAGGTCACCAAGTGAGTGAGAAAAGGAAAAATACTGAATAATTACATCACTACAGTATAATCCTAATGTTAATTAAAAATGAGATATTCATCTAAATATGGCTAAAAATCATCCAAACGTCCATCAAAATGTCAATTTTTCATCGGCGCTCATGGGCGCCGCAAAAAAAAAAAAAAAATTGTGTCCCCCTTATTGCAAACTCGTATATATATATATATATATATATATATATATATATATATGTATGTATACATACACGTACAGTACGCTCCAAACAGACACAGCCATCATGCACACGTGAACGCATACGAGGTAAAAACCAAGTATATCTCTGCCCTTAGGGAGAAATGAGAGTCATTGGCATTAACTGTCCTTATCTCCATCCTGTCTCCACCCAGGATGAGAACATCATGCAGTCCATGCAGCTGTTTGACAACGTCATCTAACCTGGACCAGAGTGCACCAGGGAGGTGTGTGTGTGTGTGTGTGTGTGTGTGTGTGTGTGTGTCAGAGAGCGTGTGTGTGAAAGCGTGTGATCGGACATTTGTGGGTGTCTTTGTTGGGATCGGTGCACTGCTGAGGCCATTCTCCGTGCAACGATGGAGCTTCCACAACTCCCCGTCCCGTCATGCAGTACCTTATCCCCCCACCGAGACACCGAGCGAAGACGAGAGGCTAGCTCGTAGACACCGACACACCCGAGACCCCCCACTTGTTTTGTTTGGACCTTTATTTAACAGTACTATTGTTAAGATGCGAGAACTACTGTGGCCGGTCATGGCTGAACTTAAGGATACGTTGATGCCTGCCTCTGTGCATGTGGTGCAACACCTTCCAGGAGCCGGGAGACTCCTCATGCCCCCGGTCATCAAATAGAAGTGAATCTATTGCCATCTAGTGGGCAAGAGGAAGAACGACACTTGCCAAGGGGAACAAGGGACCATAGAACTGGAGAACCCAAGCGATCCCATTCGTGGACGGATGGAGGCGCAACAGTGTTTTCAATAAGGAACTGATTTTAATATCGCATGATGATGTCACTAATATCCAATTATGTATTTACAGAGATACTCCAAAGTCTGCCTGTCTGTCTGCTGTTCCTAGTCATTCACAGGTGCCTCACCCCTTGTGTATGTGTGTGTGTACATGTCAACAGAAAGAAAGTGATGTCGTCCATCTTACCCGTCTAGTGGGAATACACCCACCTCCAACCATGGATTAACTTCCCATTTTTAGAATACTTCTGGCCGGGCCTTCCAAACCTATTACAATCCTAGCTGTAGCTGTCTGTTCACTGTTGTACCTCTTCTAGTATCCCCAAGTGGTGTCATATTAGGCAGTACCAAGTGGGGGCAGCACTGAGCTGTTTGGACCAGCCCAGCTCTCTCAGCATGCCACTATAGTCTCTTCAAACAGACGCGTCGGCGGCTCCCGGCAATTTGCAAAATGGTGCATTGGAAGAATGGAGAGGAGACAGTCTGGCTGGAGAGAATGGCATGCCACAGTTGTGCTAGTCTATCAATATACATTCATTGGAAATTTATTAGATGACAGATTGTATTGGTGAAAAGTTATGTAGTCCAAAACGTGCCATGTGGTTGCAGCAGGTTCTACCATTTGGAAAAAGAAAATCTCAATCCCTTACATTAAGTTCATTCCAATTCAGTCATTTGAAGAGGCATTGTGTGTGTGTGTGTGTGTGTGTGTGTGTGTGTGTGTGTGTGTGTGTGTGTGTGTGTGTGTGTGTGTGTGTGTGTGTGTGTACGTACTGTTAGAGACATGGTTTGATATGTTTTTTGTCCCCCTTCCTATAGTCTCCCTCTCTCTATAACACCAGAGTGACAGACATGAATGGTGTCTTAAGCCGGTGGTTCTCAAACTTGTTCACGTCAAGGACCCCTAAACTAGACCACGGACCCCCATTTGATCTGATTTTTGTCACAGGGTCGCCCATCTGATAAGATGTTTTATTACAGAAGGTGTATGACAGAATGTATGACTATTTTGGTCATGGGTTTCATTGTTACTTAAAAATGGAATTATAGTGAGAATACATTATTCCCCTTTTTATAGGGGAGCCCCTGGAGCGCCCCTCAAGGACCCCTGGGGGTCCCCGGACCCCACTTTTAGAACCACTGTCTTAAGCCCCACTATTGTTACATCATGGCATATAGCGCCACCTGTGGGTGAAGAGAGAGGGAGATACTGTACGGTAGGGAAGCTGGGCAAGGGGCAATCAGAGATGAAACCGGATGTAATCTGGTCCACTTGAGTGTTTTTGACCCCCCCACCACCCCCACCCCCCCAATGAGAACTTAGAGCTACTTCTCTATATGCCTCTTTCCATAGCAGAACTGAATCTGAGAGAGAATACAAAAGGGCAGCAGAGACTCAAGTCACTATTATAGAGATGGACTGTGAGGTGTTTATTATAGAGATGGACTGTGGGGTGTTTTTAATACAGAGACATGGACAAGCAATAATGCTCTCTACGTCATCTCTCCACTCATTCGTCTGACATGACGGTCTACTAAATCAGGGTGGAGTAAAGTCCTAATCATAACATGCATTTCCCAATCCTCTATGTTCTTATTTCTCCGTTTTGCATTTTCCCACCTAAGTATATTTTCACTTTGATCTGGTTTTTGGAGGGAATAAAGTGGTGTGTCTCTGATTGCTCCTTGCCGGCAGTTTTGAACTTCCATTTGACCACGAGTCAAACCCGTCTGTACCCGCATGTACTGTGTCTAGAGCAATGAAAACCTAACCCTAACCCTACCATGTACTGTGTCTAGAGCAATGAAAACCTACTAACCCGTTGTACTGACTGTGTCTAGTTAGCTAGCCTCAACTGGTTGCATTGCGTATTCCAAATGTGTATATTTTGTACAGAGACAATAAAATCACAGTTGCTATGCAAAGATTGTCTGGAGTGACTTGGAAGACGTTGAACTGTACAGAATTGCTTTTATTAAAATAAGACAATGCTGTCAGGTTGACATTTCTATACAGTACAAAGCAACAATCTTAATGTTTGATTCCACAAGAATAAATCACTCAAATAATTTAGCTATTCAAATAATTTAGCTATACACACAATACAAAATAATCCCCTCTAGCCACATCCTACTCAACTCACAGGCAGTGTGTGATTTGACACAAGGCAAGAGGGGAGTAACCAGTTAGTTTAATTCATAACCTTAAAAATATGTACAAACTTCCTATTGCAGTGATTTAACCAAACAGAAACTCAACACAGGCTTCTGGTTCCAAACAAAGTATGAACCCTTCAATGCAGAGCCTGGTCCCATGATGTCATCAAAGCTGGATATAATTCTAAACTGTTTGTTTTTGTGTTTACAGATCTTCTGTGAAATGCTTTGCAGATCGATTTACATAATGTTCTCATCTGCTAGCAGCTAGTTCACTACAGCTAGTGATGCCAAAACATGCATCCACAAATAGGCTAGTAGTCACTCCTTCAGTGTATTTTTTTGTCAATAAAGACATGGTCAAATAATCCATTTGAACAACATAGTGATTGGCTTGCAGCATCACAGGACAGACTGCTCATTGGCTTGCATGATCAAAACAACACAGCTCTCCGCCCAGTCTGCCATGGTTTTCTATGGGGAGAGCAGTGCCTCCCAACTATGTGTCAGTGCTAACGCTGGCGTCGCACACCACTCGAATTTGCCACCTTGCGCTGAGGTCAAAGTTCAAATTTGACCTACTTACCGCTGACCTTTCTCTTGCTCTACCTCGCGGTGAGAGAAGATGGCGTATCATGTGAAGGCACCTTTAGGGGCTTGGGCCGTGGCTAGGGGGATTGAATTTGTCCATAACACAGCAGGCTTTTACTTGGGCACCTTGCGGAGCTCTGCCAGGACCCAGATGGCCAGTGAGAGGAGGGCCACGGAGCCAGACTGGTGGGTTGCTGCCAGGGGAATGGGCACGTACAGTAACAGGGTGCTGATACCAAGGGCAACCTGAAGAACACAGACACAGAGGATGATAATATATTATATTCAGTGACAGAATATGACATCCAAAGACAACATGGATTTTGTCTCGAGTTCACTTGATGCTCCCAGGACTCTGACTGAAAGCCTACCTGTCCATAAGCCATTGCTGTGAGGAGGCTGATGGCGATCTTAGCCCTCCTGGGCAACACCATCCTCCTTGAGAACAGATACAGGCCTGTAATGGCTGTCAGAGAGGAGATCGCCTGGAACAGAAAAAACACAGAGAAAACTGAACACATCGGCGAGCATGTTCTTCTCAAATCACTGGGTGGAAGAGGAAGCGGGGGCACATTATGGTTTCATCTAGATTCTAATGTTGAAAGGTTGCCTAGAGAATATTGATGTTTGAATAAATTGGACATACCAAAATTCTGTGGTCGAACTGCACAGTCGAGGGGTTTTCGAAGACGTTCTTGAGGGCAGGAGAGAAGGCCAGCAGATCATCAGGGATCCATCGTTCGCCCATCTTAGGGAAGGAGTTATACACCAGCCCAGCATCCAAGCCAGCAACAAAAGCACCTGCAGCAAAGCATTTTTGCAAGATCGTGATATAGCTGCACGCACTTTGATTATCTACTTATCTAGATTGTCTTGACAGTCTGCACAAGTGCCTGCTAGACATTAAAAGCTAGATACCCAAGTATGTTCTTCAACTCAAAGATAACATAACAAAAACTGTATGAATATGATCCACAGTAAACTGAGAACTTCAAATGTGAAACCTGTAGCCAAGAACCTAGAGGAGTTTTATTTATTCCAATGTAACTTTTGATGAGCAGGTTAAAAAGATTGTGCAGTCGTGCTTTCTGCAGATGAGCAGCATTTTGAAAATGAAAACACTCCTATCCTCAGCTGGCGAACTTGGAGGTCATTCACACATTGATTTGATCTTGCTTAAAATACTCCTCCACCCCCTGCAGCGTAGCTACAATGCTGCCTCAGTAGTTCTGTCTGGTGCTAAATTTGCTTTAGCCAACAATTCTTAGTTTCATAATTCTTTGGTTTTATTTATTATTGACTGATTATGTAATCTATTGTATCTACATGTCATGTCTTGTTATACTCCATGAAATGCTTTCTAAATTCCATTTTTGAAAAGCTGCTATACAAATTAACTTAGTATTGTTGTTGTTTTTAGATTATCTTTGGTGATCAAAAGACTCGATTATATCATGTTTTGCCTTCATGTGTTACTTGAAATACACACACGGATAAGTATTGATTACATATTGGAAAGTTGGGCGACCATAACAAGTGGAGATCATAATTATTATGTGGCAAACACCTTCAGGGTCTACAGTACCTGAGAGAGCAGTGAGGAACACCAGTCCTCCAGTTCCCTTGGCAAATCTCCTGAGCTGTGTGAGTCGCCTGGTCTCCATCAGCTGAGAAAGAAATGGCAAGAATAGTTGTGAATAAATAAGTTTTTTTTTTTTTAATAAAATGTGTGACATTATCAAGTTGTAGCTGACTTGGACCAAGGTTAAAACTCTTTTTCTTTGGTGTATAATATAGAGAAGCCACATTCGATCTTTTATAATGGGCGATGTGTGTATAATGGGTTTGGCTTGTATGCAAGAGACTGCCTGGATACCTTGTGGGCGGGCATCAGCAGAGTGAGCCCAGTCCAGAGACTGGCGCAGTAGAGTAGCAGGGCAGAACCGAGGTGGGCAGACAGACGGTACTGGCTCACCCGCGGGATGTCATAGGACTCGGGCTTCTCCTCCAGACCGCTCTTTACCATGTACCAACCCAGAAGGCCCTGAGAAGACACACGGATGACAAAATGCTTCCTCCGTCTCTTGAACCTACTGTACAGGAGTGACCATTTTGGGTCAAATATTTTCCATTTAAAAACTACCGTAAACAAAACAAAAAATCTCACAGCTTGCCAAAAGATTAAAATAATAATAACAATATAAATAAAAACATGCACTGCCAACTGTCCAAAAAGCAAAGTTAAAAACTACAAACAAACTTCATACACAAATGCACATGGTACTTTTTCCCCACAATTGATCAGAACATGAGCTTGTTTGTTGGATAATCCACTGACAGAGAGAAGCACACTCACGACACACAGGATTTTCAAAATAAAAGCCAATTTAGGTCATCTCATTGGATTTTTCTAGCTTCATAATGTGTGGTTTGTCTTAGACCTCCCAGGCCAGGCAGAAAGATGAAGAGGGCCGGTCTGGCACCTGGGCCGTATGATGATCTACACCCTCTTCCAACAAGAAATAACATCGAGAGTGAGTTTCTCCTGCTCCTCCCATGATCTTCTCTCATTACTGAATAGTCTCTCTCACCTGGAAGAAGACAAATCCACACAGGCCCAGCACTCGTCCCTTCATGGAGCGGGTGAAATATCCTTTCTTCCAGAAGTAGACGGTGGGCAGGATGTAAGCTAGTCCCACCAGCCTGCCCCACATACGATGACCCCACTCCATGTAGTAGATGAACTTAAACTCCGGTAGGGTCATGCCATGGTTCATTCTGTGAATACACGCAAATGGCACTACAGTATATACAGTATATATATATAATGATCCAGGCCATTTAAATTGGAGCAACGCAGCTTGTGTCTCTGCTGGATAAGAATGAAAGGAAAGACCAGGGAGATCTTACATTTTGAATTCAGGAAACTGCTGGTACTTGGAAAACTCAGCCTCCCACTCTGCTTGTGTCTGAGGAGGCTTCATCTCCCTCACCAGATGCCAGTCCACCATGGAAAGTCCTGATTCTGTTAACCTGGTTAAGCAGCACAGTAACGGCACACAAGAATACATCAACGCTATTTTCACACAAAGAGGATAAAACTACATCACCATCACACTTCTAGGTCATTTTACCTTGTGACACCGCCCAAGACAACAGCGCCGACCACCAGTCCGCTGCAGCCGATCAGCCAGCGGCCCAGTGTGCGGTTTGTGGCTGCGTTGGGGACAGTCTTGACTGCTGCCTGTGCAGAGGAGGACCCCGCCTCGGCTGTGATGGTGCTCTGACCTCGCCTCACCAGCCATTGTCGCGACTGTGGACTCCGCTGATGTTGTGGAAAAGAAGAGAGAGGTTAGATTGGCATGGTACTGTTAGATCAGGAAGACAAGATGATGCTCAAGCTGTCACGTGAGACTACTAACTGTCAGGCTGGTTAGGCTACTAGCCACAGTGACTGCATGGGCACAACAAGCCATGGGCACAAGCAGGGCAGGTTAGCTGCAGCTGGCTTATGATGACATCGTGCACGTTAGCTGGTGAGCTAAAGTAAGCCATGGATGGCATGATGGAAGGGCTAACAAACAACAGCAAGCACAAGCAGCTAGAATAACCTGCCAACGTTAAAACACTCTGACCTTATCTGACGTTAGCTTTTTTTTTTTAGCTAGCATACTCACGCTACTTTGTTGAAACCCTTTTCCAGCACTTCTACAACCGCAAAAAACAGCTGTGCGCAATGAAGGGAGTAACATCGTTGTGCCCGTGTGAGTTGGTCCTGCAGGTATGTATGAACGAAGAAGCTGAGGGTAACGTTAACGGTCTATGCCATAGGTCTATGCTGCGTTCAAAACATGTTTCCCAACGCTGCCATGACAATTCAACTTTGACCTCTTGACGTCAGCAAATTTGATCATGTGACTCACATGCTCACATTTTTTTTAATCCTTTAATGTTTGATAATATATATAAAGCACATTATTATTTTCCCACAAAATGTAATACAAATGAATGTTTTGCTAATATTGTATTTACTTACTTAATAATTTCGTTCCAGAGAGACGGGACGTCGAGATAGTTGCTGCATGTTTTGTTGCTGAGCGTAGCCCGCATGGGCGGTCAACGATATCTCAATGCAACAGAGTTGCTTGGCGACATAGCTCCGCCCGACCGGCATGCCCAGTGTCCAAAATTCAAATGCCCCGGAAAACACCGATTCACACACACACGGTACGACGGTCGCAGCAGTCAACAACAACAACAACATTCCTCTTCACTGCACTCCCAATGTGGAACTGACAGGTAACGTAATTACTTCTGGTGGAAACTAAAACTGTGTTTATTTTTTTGCTAAATATCGAGTTAGGTAATATGTAGTGTTAGTCAACAATCACAATTAATCACTGCACTCTCTCAATGCAATTCTGCTTTGTTGACATGCCAACACACACACACACACACACACACACACACACACACACACACACACTCTCTCTCTCTCTCTCTCTCTCTCTCTCTCTCTCTCTCTCTCTCTCTCTCTCTCTCTCTCTCTCTCTCCCTCAGGATGGCTGAGAGCTTTTTGATGGAGGTGTGTGTGGACTCAGTGGAGTCTGCTGTCAATGCTGAGCGAGGAGGTTGGTAGAATTAAGTATGTTTTTTATTGTCAGAACTCAGAACATGTGCAATCCACCATGGTCTGTCAGATGAAGAGACAGGCCTACTTGAAAGAGAAAGGAGGAAGTGCCTCTTGAAAATAATATATATTTTTTGCCTATAAGGGGGAAATGATTTTAAGGAGCCGGTACCCTGGCTATTAAAAATACTTTTTGGTGTCACACAATCTAATTGCTGTTTCAGACACCCACTCATAAAATGACGTGCAGTATTCTGTCAGAGCTCAAAGGTGTATGTCCATAAATGTCTTCTATATTGAGATTGAGGCGTTGTCTGAATGCTTGTCTCTCCCAAACAGGTGCTGGTCGGCTTGAACTGTGTTCTAGTCTTCTGGAGGGAGGGCTCACTCCCAGTCTAGGTGAGAGAGAGACCGAGAGAGAACGAGAGACAAACAGAAAGAGAGGGATGAGTGTATAAGATTAAACTCAATGAACCACTGAGGGCAAACAAGCAATGAATCTCTCCTCATTTGGTGTGGACCAGGTCTGCTGCAGGTAGTGAAGCAGTCTGTCAAAATCCCGGTCTTCGTGATGGTCCGCCCTCGCGGGGGGGACTTCCTGTACTCGGACCAGGAGGTGGAGGTGATGAGGAGGGATGTAGAGCTGATGAAGAGCCACGGGGCAGACGGCCTGGTGCTGGGAGCGCTGACTGAGGACGGACGGGTGGACACAGAGCTCTGCATGGAGCTACTGGGTATACTGTGTTTCTGTGCATGCAGCACGTCCAGAATAGGCTTAAATGCCCTTTCACACCAAGGGTCCAACCAGGGTTATTCCCGGGTTGACTTTGGGTATGAAAGGGTTAACTCGGGTTGCCTGACCCGGGTTGGCAACCCACCTGGAGAGTTGGGTCGGAACAGGGTCTGACAAGGGTTGATTTCAGTGTGACTGGCCCCGCCCACGTTGAATAGCCTATGCTAATTGTTATTCTTTAAAATGCACAAGTTTTCAATTTTATATAATAATAAGTTTTTTTTTCACTCTCTCTTCACCAGCTGTTTCTCGCCCTTTGCCTGTCACCTTCCACCGAGGTAACGTGTTCTTTAAAAAAAAGTTGTAAAATTTACAGCCATTAAATTAAAAAAGAAATAAATAAATACATTACATAATATACAACTATTTCTACTTGAAAAATCGCATAAAGCCTCAAAAGGTTTTGAAATGAAAGCCCTCTTACAACGTTCTCATTTATTACAAATCATGGCACCTAGAAAAGGGCGTAATGACTTGAATGTGGAACCTGCATCCTTGCTCTTAAACTCTTCATTCAAACACATGATCTCATCTCATTGCAGCGTTTGACATGGTGCATGACCCTGGCATTGCCCTGGAGACTCTGGTATCTTTAGGCGTCCAGCGTTTGCTGACCAGTGGCTGCGACAGCTCCGCTCTGGAGGGGCTCCCTCTCATCAAACGGCTGGTGGAGCAGGTACCGTACGTACATACATACATACATACATACATACGGACATGGTGTTAGCGAGCATGTGAAAATGGCATGGCTGTCTATGTCGCCCGGTCTATGCGGGTGTGTGCAGCTTTCTTGTCCATCTTTTCCTAAGCTTTGTTTCACATCCTCCACCTCTCCTGCTTTCTCCCAACAGGCTAAAGACAGAATTACCATCATGCCGGGTTAGTGCCATTCTTTTTCCTGCTGAAATGTCTTTTAAATATATCGCTTCATGTGCAAGTGAAGTACTCAACACTGACACATGTGCATGTTCTGTTTTGATTTTTGCTACTTATTGGGGGGTTTTTACACAGGAGGGGGGATCACAGAGAGGAACCTGCAAAGGATCCTAGAAGGATCAGGGGCTCAGGAGTTCCACTGCTCTGCCCGCTGCAGTAGAGATTCTGCCATGAAGTTCAGGTGAGTTTACATCAAGGCTGTATTAATATTGAGGTGGATTTATACCCATATTCTCTCACATATAGATCACTTTTGTAAGTATAAAATGTCTCTATTTTCCTTGCGGTCTTCTCAAATCCCAACAATGTTTTATGTGCAGGAACACCTGTGTGATGATGGGAGCCTCTTTCTCAGCACCTGAGTACGGCCTGAAGGTGGCAGATGTGTGCAAAGTCCGCACTCTCAATGCAATCGCCAAAAACACCATGTGAGGGGAAATGACTCGACAAATCATGACAGAAGACAGAAGAGAAATACCTCAAAAGTGATCATGTGTTTATTTTCGAGTTTAAATAAATGCAATTTAGGCCCAGAGGAAGCAGAAGTTGCAGAATTGCTACATAGATGCTATTTTTCTCCATTGTTCTCACGGATTAAAGAGAGATGGCTCGGGTAATTGTCCTGCAGCCTCCTGGGAAATGCATTCAATCAAAGTACCTCACAATGGAGAGAGCAATAATGATTTCACCTGCACTATAGGGGGTAAGGCGGCTTAGAGACAGTGTAATAGAACACACAATAGATGAGTAAATACTGATTTTATTATTAACACAACAAGAGAGAGATAGTGATATGTGGGTTCTTCTGTGTTTGTCCCAATGGACAAACACATCTGAGCGGGGGCTGCATGGGCAAACAAAAAATACAAACAAAAAATATCAAAGTCTGTCTGAAGATAGAGGCTTACTTTCAAGTGTGGATGATGACAGTCAAATGCCAAGGCACTCTGATTAGGTAAAGAATAAGAATGTTCAAGTTAAAAAGGCTTTTTTTTTTACAAAATAAATGTCATTTTTGTAGTCATGCCCTTAATGTGTTCAACTGGCAAAAATAACCACATTTTCTAAAGCTAACTTGAAGCCAATGCCTCTTCTAAAAGGTGTCTTTACTTTGTCAGAACTATATTGGTTCAGTCTGTGTGGGATTTAATAAAATATTTTTTTAAGATTTGAGAGTATACTTTCTCTTTATTTCTGTATGAGGCCTATTGATATTATTCAAATGCATGCAGTTTGTTGTTCGGCAGCCATGAAACACAAACGTACCACCTTGAGGGGGTTCCAGGACCCCCAGCAAAGTGATGAATTGTTAAACTTCAGCAATATTTCATTTAGCAGAAGTGCACACAATGAGAGAATGCAGAAGAATGGCTTATGATGACTGGTCTGGATCATAGTTTCTGTTATCTCTCTACCTGCAATACAGAGATAGTCGAAGAATTGTGGACAAAATCAAATCTATTCGGGTTTGAGAGACAAATCTCGTGTGTGACCTAAATTAAGCCCCTTTACTTGTCATGCTAAACCTTGCAAGCAAGCTGGATTCTCTCGCGAGATCGTTTGTGAAAACAATACCGCCCCCATCTGGCGATGTCAGGTTATTGTCATGCTCTCTCCCTGGACGAACAAACTATTCAACTTAAAACTGTCAGTCTGTCACAAGTCAGTCAGTCTAGATAGAAAACGGCTTTTCAGACCGGTGCATTTTCAGTTTACAACAGACATAACATAAGACACACAAATAGTCTATTACCAAGACAGTAAAAGTAACCAGAAAACTGTGAATCCAAATCTAGCCCCCCCCCCTCTCTCTCAATTCCAATTCAAAGGGGCTTTATTGGCATGATAAGGTGCGTCTTACATTGCCACAGCATACATTAGCAATAGCAACACTTACAAAGAAACAAAAACAGAAAACAAGACATTTTGTTACCCATCTCTCTCTCTCTCTCTCTCTCTCTCTCTCTCTCTCTCTCTCTCTCTCTCTCTCTCTACTGGACGCACTCAGCCAGGAGAACGAGAGCGGGGGTCAAGGAACGTGAAGGAAGGAAAAGACACCACCACGTCACAGCTTACATGTACGTTTCGAGCGAGCGCTGTGGCGTGGTGAAGTCTATTCCTTCTTTATAGGTTCCTTGGGTGGAGTCAGGGCGTGTGACGTCGCGCAAGATGGCGGCCCCCGGTGGTAAGCAAACATGATTGAGGGATTGAGCGATTTATTTCCCTTTTAAAAGCGTGGCGTTAGTTTACAACGTCAATTAACCAACAGAAGACTCGGTAGGCTTGTGTATGGATGATACTATCTTGTTACCACCAATATATAAAGTGGAGCCGAGGCTCCGTTTAGCTCAGAGAGCAAGAAGAAGCAGAAGCATAGGCGCTTTGAAGGACAGTTTGTCGGTAGTTCAGGAGGAAAAGTTCCTGTCACTGTGTGAAAATGTCTAAAGTCCTCAACCTGAGAGCGTTGGTCAACCAGCGACTAACTGCGGCTGCCGAAGAGATATTTGGGCTGGTTGAAAGAACGATAGCAGAGTACGAGGAGAACGCGTCTCGTTTCAAAGAGCAGATCGACCGACAACAAAAGCTACTGGACACTGTTTTAAATCCTCAAGTGCGGTTACACGGAGCAGACCTCCAGCAGCTGCTGGTTCCCTCTGAGCAGCAGGAGGACTGGAGCCCCAGTCTGGACCAGGAGGACCCAGAGTCCCCAAACACTGAAGAGGAACAGGAGGAACTCTGGACCAGTCAGGAGGGAGAGCAGCTTCAGGAGGACCCAGAGCCCCCACACATTGAAGAGGAACAGGAGGAACTCTGGACCAGTCCGGAGGGAGAGCAGCTTCAGGAGGACCCAGAGTCCCCACACATTAAAGAGGAACAGGAGGAACGCTGGACCAGTCAGGAGGGAGAGCAGCTTCAAGGGCCAGAGGAGGCCCATATCACAGAGATCCCATTCACTCCTGTCCCTGTGAAGAGTGAAGATGATGAAGAGAACACAAAGTCCTCACAGCTTCATCAAAGACAAACTGAGGAGAACAGAGAGGCAGAGCCTCTAGCCAGCAGCTCAACTGAACAGATGAAAACAGGAGCTGATGGAGAGGACTGTGGAGCATCAGGCTGGTATCCAGCCCCAATGAATGGCCGTTTTCAGCACTCTTTGAATTTGCATAGCGATCCATATGGCGTCATAGGGGCTGGATACCAGGCGAGTGGAGCATCAGAACCAGCCAGGAACTTAGATCCATCTAGTGCTGGAAAGACTTCACACTTTTCTGAATCTGCAGCTCAAGAAGACAGTGATGATGACGTTTGGATGGAAACTATGGAACCTCAGTCAAGTTTAGACTCGCAGAAAAACAGTGAAGAAGTACATGGCGAGAAACGCTTTAGTTGCTCACTTTGTGGTAAAAGATTTGCCCGCAAGTCAAATATGCTTGTTCACATGAGAGTCCACACGGGAGACAAACCATTTAATTGCTCAGTCTGTGGTAAACGTTTTGGTTATAAAGGACACTTGAAGAGACACATGAGAATCCACACAGAGAAGCCGTTTCTTTGCTCGGTCTGCGGTACAAACTTTGCTACAAATCAACAGTTGAAGATGCACATGATAGGCCACACAGGCGAGAAGTGCTCCGTCTGTGGTAAGAGTTTTGCCACGAATGAACAATTGACGGCGCACATGGTCGTCCACACGGGCCAGAAAGAGTTCCATTGCTCAGTCTGTGGTAAGAGCTTTCGTCGTGAAGGAGATGTGCCGAGACATATGAGAGTAGTTCACTCAGGTGATAGATCATGGTGGTGGTAAACGTTATTGCCAAAAAAATCAGTGTTGAAGGTGCATAAATGTGAGAGCAGCCCACACAGGTGATGACAGACCATCTATTTGCTCAGTCTGTGGTCAAAGTTTTGGTCATAAAGGAGTTCATAAGAAACATAATGAGAAACCACACAGGAGAGTGTGTGTGTTGGGGGGGTATATTTGTGTGACTGTCTAGTTAGGTTAATTCTCTGTAAAGAAGAATCCCTCTCTGCGTCAGCACCCCCTAGGTTCCTTCCAAGTTTTTCCTACTATGTATATCTTGGGGGTTTTGTGTGCATGTAGGGTTTAATGGCCTATGTCCACCAGCTTGGGTAAACCCAGCCTCCACCTCTATGTAAGCTACTATCAGTCACGAAAGAAACGTACGTTACAGGCATAGTCTGTGACGTCACGTTGAGGCTGGGTTCACCCAAACTAGGTGCCAGGTAGGTTAGGCTATGTTGAATAGGTAGATCGTTTGCTAAAATCTCCTATTGTCTACCTTGTGCTTTTCGCTATTGCTTGTCTTATATCTCTCTGTTTACCATTGTTTTTTTTAGTTAGGTCTAGCTAGGCTCCTCTGTCAAGTCCTCCGAGACATGCTTGTGCGTTGTGATAAAGGGCTAAATAAATAAACGAACATTGTAACTTGATGTCATGATGATCAAAATGTCTCTTTGTGTTGAAACCTGGTTTCATTCTCATCTAAATTGCTGTTGCCAGTTGAAAACCTTGTATCTTGAAAATGTCATTTCATGAACTCAGATTTTTTTTAACCATTTTTAGCATGATGGCCATGCATTTTACGTCACAGCTGCTGTAATCCCATTGCAAGAAGGTCTCTATTTCTTAGCATCTGACTAACATCCATGTTAGACCTTTGCCTCCAATAACAAGCAATCAGGCTGAGCTGGGCGGGGCATTCAGTCTCCTTTGGTACAAGATAATTAAGGCATAAATAAGGTATATTTTACAGCCAACATAATCTCCACACTCGTATCTTTTTATTATTATTATTATTATTATTATTATTGGTGCAATACAGCATAACAACAACAAACATACAGACAGGGGATTTAGACAAGACAGTAGAACAGTGCAGCAGTTTACATTGAATTTAGCTAGTGTGTAATGTGACATGTATGATTAGGTGAGGTTTATAACGGGGGTAGTTACTGAGTAATGACAATGAATGAGAGGTACAGTAGGGGGAGTAATAAATGGTTCTGATGCTAATGGCGGTAATGAGAACGGAGAATGTGGGTGAATTTATTCTTGTGGGTTTATGAGTTGGCAGTGCAGGGGCCCGTCCTCTCATATCTGCTATACATGTATATGTATAGCTATAGTTAATAGACTTAACAAACATTTTGAGGCGTGTAAAACGTCACCTCCATGACCTGTCCATTTACGAGTGTATAGTGTCTCTGGCCTCATTCTGTAGATAGCATTTAAGGCCTATTACAACGTTAATGTTTCTTAGCATGTCATGCTGCTGTGCTGGGGCCACACACTCTGACTCAGATAGATTACAGACCATGTGATGATCAAACATGATGTAATGATTAACTATCACACACACATACACACACACACACACACACACACACACACACAAATCTGTCAAATCACGGTGGGGCAGTATTGGATGCACACTTTATTGTAGCTCTCCACGCACTCCAGCTTGGTGGGATATTAAAACATTGTAGTCAATAGATCAGTCTGAGTTATGTTGTCATTCCATTCATTTTACTGCATTCATTGTTATATAAGCAAGCTTTATTACAGAAGCGTTACTTGTTTCTATATTCTGTTAATAATGCTCGATATGCCGTACAGCGTATCGACGCGGTTTACGCTCTCTTTCTTCTATAGCTAGCCTATCCGCTGGTCATTTTTCTTGTGGACATCTGCTTCCCCAATCCACCTGTCTATCGTTTCAAAACAGGACCTTGCACACCTGCATTTTACTAATGCAAGACCCCACCTTGGCTCACCCTACACCCCTATAAGGCTTAGCCTAGGTCATGCCCCCTCACCGCAGGTCATTTTCCGGCTGAGTTCGCTACTTGACCTTCCTCATTGTGGTCTACCTTGCTTGACCATCCAATGCATTACTCAAGCAGGCACCTGTTCTACTTCCTCTTTTACCCATCTTTATATAACAAAACATTGATGACTTTGCATCACCTTGTGTCTGAATGTGCCCTCTAACTGCTTAGTCATGTTACCACAAATCACAACAATTCACTTGACAGGATAATCTTGTTTATCATACTAATATTTACTATAGAGCAGGCCAGCAGAGCTCTTCAACCTTTTTCAGCCCAAGGGCTGTGTGCTCGTTAGAGAAACAGAGCAGGGACATAATTTAAAAAATAAACTAAAATAAAATTGTGTTGCATTTTAATATATATATAATATATATAATATATAATAACATTTATAATCCAGCGCACAGCAGGATATCAGGATTGACACTTCTTATGAATAGATTACATTGAAAAAACAAGATGGAACACTTTCTGTATATTGCTTCATCAGATTAGCTTTGCAAATAATTTTTGTCAAAAGTAGCTTATTATTGCCTATTAATGCCTTGGAGTTTACTTATTATTTTTTGTCTAAAATACTTTATTTATTTTATTTCACAAACTAGGACCCCGAGCCCTAGGGGTCATGGACCCCCTGTTGAAGACCACTGCTATAGATCTCTGTTAAAGTTGTTTGCTCATAAGGTTCAGGGTTAATGAGGTTGTAAATATGAGGTTGTAAAGCTGCCACTGTGTTTCCATCAGGCATCTGGATGGGACCATGTGAGGCAGGGTGGTTAGGGGACTCATATCCGCAACACATGAACACATCTGCCTCATAATTCAACAAAAAATAATGCCGTACAATTTTTGGGGGGGTTCTAGCATTCGCTCAGACATCAGAGACGAAAACCTGACACAATTTACTTCTTCCCACAACACGCAACTGCGGCAGCCATGTTGTTTGTAGTCTCTGTGTTGAACCAGAGTCCTCTTATGGGACACTGGGTAAAACATACGAGAGGCCCAGAGCCTGCGCAGTAAGACAGAGGTCATGGGTCATTTGTTTCTCCTCCACTGGCTGTTTCCAGTTAGACTGACCTGAATCACTAGACAGCACAGACAAGGCAACTCAATCTGTAGTATATCTCTCTGCTTTGAATCTCTTGTTTATGGCATCCACATGTCTCACAAATGTTAATATAGCCCCCTTCCAGCAATTATATAAGTACAGGAAACACAGGGAGAGAGAGAGCACCACACACAGAGAGAAAGAGAGAGAGAGGGTGGGATAAAAACACCGTCCCACTGGCTCACACTTTAACAGACTTCAAAGCATTGTGTCTTTGTAACACATGTAGCATTGTGTCTTTGTAACACACATCCTTTCCAAAAATGTGAATATCATGGAAATAGCATGGATGACCGAGGGGCTTCAGCGGATTGTCAAGCAAAGACGATTCAAAAATTTGGCAGAGATTCAGAGGCAGTGGACTGAGGCTGGAGTCAGTCATAACTGAGAAGTAACTGCTGATTTTCTTCACACTATTCTAATTTCTTGAAATACTGTTTTTGGGGGTTTTTCTGGAGCTGTAGGCCAAAATGATGAAAAATGAAACAAAGGCTAGAAATATTTCACTTTGTGTGTAATGAATCTATCATCTATGAAAGTTTCACTTTTTGAAAGGAATTATGGAAAAAACAAACTTTTCCATGATATTCAAATTTTTTGGAAAGGATCTGTACATGTAGCATTGTGTCTTTGTAACACATGTAGCATTGTGTCTTTGTAACACATGTAGCATTGTATCTTTGTAACACATGTAGCAGTGTATCCTTGTAACACATGTAGCATTGTATCTTTGTAACACATGTAGCATTGTATCTTTGTAACACATGTAGCAGTGTATCCTTGTAACACATGTAGCAGTGTATCTTTGTAACACGTGTAGCATTGTGTCTTTGTAACACATGTAGCAGTGTATCCTTGTAACACATGTAGCATTGTATCTTTGTAACACATGTAGCATTGTATCTTTGTAACACATGTAGCATTGTATCTTTGTAACACATGTAGCAGTGTATCCTTGTAACACGTGTAGCATTGTGTCTTTGTAACACGTGTAGCATTGTGTCTTTGTAACACGTGTAGCATTGTATCTTTGTAACACATGTAGCATTGTATCTTTGTAACACATGTAGCAGTGTATCTTTGTAACACATGTAGCAGTGTATCTTTGTAACACATGTAGCATTGTATCTTTGTAACACATGTAGCATTGTATCTTTGTAACACGTGTAGCATTGTATCTTTGTAACACATGTAGCATTGTATCTTTGTAACACATGTAGCATTGTATCTTTGTAACACATGTAGCAGTGTATCTTTGTAACACATGTAGCATTGTATCTTTGTAACACATGTAGCAGTGTATCCTTGTAACACATGTAGCAGTGTATCTTTGTAACACGTGTAGCATTGTGTCTTTGTAACACATGTAGCATTGTATCTTTGTAACACATGTAGCATTGTATCTTTGTAACACATGTAGCGGTGTATCCTTGTAACACATGTAGCAGTGTATCCTTGTAACACGTGTAGCATTGTAACACCTCAATGTCTTTAACTCTGCTTTGTCATCCTATGGCTTGCCGTCTGACATGACTCGGCAGTTTGAAAATGGGCCTCAGTTCAGAGGGAGTGCAGGCACAGAGGAGTTAGCCACAACAGGAAAAGGAGCCTGAACACCCCCCACCCACATTTCCTTTTTTGGGTTTCTCTCCCTCACACGCACTCCTCTTCCCCCTGCTGTTGGACTTTAGACACATCTGCATGTCGAGGAGTGTCAGTGGGCTTGGCGCTGAGCTGGACTCTCACTACAGCGGTGGTACTTCTCATATGTTACTTGTATGTAGTGTTCGTAGGCAGCAGAGGAGTCTCTAATGATTGTAAGTGTTATTGCTTGGAGACACAGTCCTTGAGATCTGCATAGAAAGGGAAAAATTCCACGAGACAAGAGATGTAAGTTAAGCATTACCGGTAGTTTGCTCTTCACACAACCAGCTTTGTCTCTCTGCGAGGTCAGCCAGGCTCCATGGCTCAAAGTCTCTCTGAGTCACGTCCTGCAGCTGTCTTCTCTGGAGTGTGTGTGGACAGGAGTGTGTGAGAGTTTGAGCCGGGCTTGGTGGAGGAGACCGGGGCTGGTTGTCTCATCTGAAGGGGGATTGAAGCGGACCATCTGGGACCATGTCTGCTGCGGCACTGGAGGAGTACTGTGGGTCCGTCTTCTGGGTGAGTGGGACCGCCAAAGGGAAAGGCATGCTGGGACCGGGGGAAACGACCTTAATCACAGCCTTAATTAGACTCTTCCTGCATCACAGCACAAATATGTTCACTAACTATAATGTTCACTTACTAACTAGAACTACATTGTCAGGCACACAAAATATTGTTTTATTTAGATTGATTTCAAAGCATTTCATTCTGTCTTTACCACTATATGGCTCGGAGAATAAACATGTGACTAATGACTCAGCATTGCTTTCAAGTGCCCATATGTAACTCACCATCACTCACTTATTGAATGAGTGGTGGTTTTGTTTCTCGAGGACCTCCATAGTTATTCAGGGGGCATCATGTTTGGAATCAAACTGAAATTCAATTGTTAGAAAGCTAAAAGATGATCTATAGAGTATCTGTGATGATTCATGAACATACCTGCATATTGTCAGAATAATTTAGTAGCTCCAGGTGATGAGAAGCTGTGTGGAACGGGAAGCAAACAAACATTTGCAGACAAAAGCGAAACAGTTGAATGGTTGAATGTTAACTAATAAGCTCTTGAAATGTTACAGATACCCTGTAAGACTCTAGTAAGCAGTAGGGATGTCACAATATATCGTCCCACAATATATCGCGATATCAAAACGTGACAATATGTATCGTTGAGATGAAATCTCATATCGTGAGAAAAAGAGGCTGAACATGGTGGCACTGATCTGCATCTGATTGCATGCTCGCTCTCCTTTTCATTGCTTTGTTTGAACAGACGAGGGACGTTACAGACACGGAGGATGAAAATGGTGAAATTACTCAAATTAGCGTGGAGGATGCCCCCTCAACTTACAAATCGATCGCAAAAAAATATTGTTAAAATATCGTATCGTATCGTTATCGTGAACCCAATATCGTGTATCGTATCGTATCGTGAACTGAGTGTATCGTGACACCCCTAGTAAGCAGACTATCCAAATAAAGTGTTAACAAATAAAGTATGCATAAATAACTGTACAAGCATAAAACACCTGCTTCACGAAAACCAACAAAGAAGAACAGGAATGAAAAAGAACCAAACATAGGTTAACGTTAGACTATGAAATAAATCACACAAAAACAAAATGGGACAAAGTCCATAAGCTTGAAAATGAAAGCAGTCAAGGCTGCTTTCATTTTCTGACATTGTCCCCCCTCCTTTTCATTTCCTCCTTTTAATGTTTACATCAAAAACATCCATGTGTTTAATGTTTCCTCTTTTTATCCCACATTCTCCTCACACAGCCCCGCCCCCCTCATATAGCCCCGCCCACTCTCTTCTTATGACTTGTGATTTAATGACATGTGAGTCTGAGTCAGTCTTGATTAAATGTCACGTCTGCACATGCTGGGCTGTGTACCAATTAGGGCTGGACTGAATCTACTCTATGGCTTTTTCAAGGCCTTCAGCACAACTTTTAGGCTGAAGTTGCTGCTAGCCCATATTTTGTGCTGATATTCAATATCTTTAAATTTGACCATTTTCACACACACACGCACACACACACACACACACACACACACACACACACACACACACACACACACACACACACACACACACACACACACACACACACCCCAAATATTCAGCCTTTCCCTCAGATCTATATCAAGTTTTTTTCCGATTTTCCTCACATTTTCTCTCCAATTGTACTCAGCCAATTCCCTGTTAGGTTGTTGCTGTTGTAGACTAGCATAATGCTTCCTCCGATACATGTGCAGTCGCCAGCCACTTCTTTCCATCTGACAGCGAGGAATTTCCCCCCGGCAGGACGTACTAGCGCGTGGGAGGGATCACGCTATTGCGCCCAGTTCCCCTCCCCCCCCCGAACAGGCGCCGACCAGAGGAGGCACTAGTGCAGTGACCAGGACACGTACCCTTAATCCTGCTTCCCGTCCGCAGACACGGCCAATTGTGCCTGTATGGACACCCCGACTAAGCCGGATGCAGCGCGGGGGCTCGAACCTGCGACCCTCATCTTGGTAGGCAGGGAATCTACCACTGCACTACCCATACCCCCCAAGATATTTATTCTTGTCAGGGTGGTAAAAACCCTCAGAAACACGATTTCGACCATTACGGGACACTGCAACTCCTTTGAAATCCAGTGAATGTAATTCTTTGTCTCTTTCTGGAGGCAGGGTGACCCACTGCACCTACACTGTTATATGAATGGAGAAACGCTACAGTAAGAGTTTAAACGAAGAATTACAATACACAATAGGGGCGGCAAGTAAGAGGTAGATGTCGTCTGGGAATCTGAAGGGTCCCGGGTCGAGGCTCGCTCCTCCAGGCTGCGTGCCGAAGTGTCCTTGAGCAAGACACTGAACCCCTAACTGCTCCCGATGAGCTGGTTCGCACCTTCGCCTTGCACGGCTGCAGACGCCTTGGGTGTGTCCATCCAGTCCATTTACATAATTCAGCAATGAAATCAACAAACAAAATATGTACTGTAGGGATGCACGATATATCTGCAATTATATCGGCATCGGGTGATGTTAGTCATCTTTGAATATATCGGTATCGACCTGACGAGCAAAATAACACCAATGTTAATATCAGTTATCGTTTCTGCCCAAATCTTCATATTGAGAGGAAACGATGCGGTAAATCTATGATTTATGGGCTTTTTGGACTTTAATTTGGAAGTAAAGAAAGACATTACTTTTTCAAATCCACAGTGTTTGCATGTGTTTTTCAGTATGTACAACATTTTATTATCATAGAAACTTGTTTTTATACAGATCATATCAACATGTGTAAAGATCGGTTATTGCCCATAACAGCATAATAATGTTATCGTTACCAAAATGTTCATATCGGGGCATCCCTAAAAATATGTAAATGTCCGTTGAAGGAGGAGGAACCTCCATGATATCAGCAGTGGCATATATCCGATATCTAATAAAAGGTGTGTGTCTCAGAATGCTTCGTTCCTGGAGAGAGCAGACCCGGACCTCCCGGTGTGTGTGGAGCAGACGGTGCTGGTCTGGCTCCCGCTGGCCTTCCTCTGGCTCTGTGGGCCCTGGCACCTGGCAGCTCTCTGCAGACCAGCGACAGCAAAACACCTGTCCAGGCTCTACCTCTGCAAACAGGTACCAGTGGCAGGGGGGGAAAGGAAATCAATTGATAATATCATAATTGGTTCCAGTAACCATGGTGACGGCGAATAGAGGATGAAGGTGATGTTGACAACAACAAAGTACAATTTGAAAAAAGTGACACTATTGCAAAATGATTGATAGCACAACACATAATGAAACCTATTTAAGTGAAATTGAAAGTAATCTATTTTTTTTAACCAACATCACATTTTGGAATAGAACTCTGCGAGTATGATTTCTGTCCAGTAAGGGATTGCAATTGTCAAAACAACAACAATCGGTTTATACATGTTTGACGCTCGCTCACTCGGCTTTATTGATTTTATCGATATCATCTATTTGCTAATAAAGTCTGTGTTTCCTCTCAGCTTGTGGTGTCTCTGTTGTTCCTGTCAGCCATCGCGGGCCTGGCACTGACACTCGGAGAGGATTACCCCCCGGGAAGAGACGTCATCTCAACAGAGAGAAATGCTGCTGTATTCTATGCCAACCCTGTGCTGTTTGCTGTCTCATGGGTAAATACATACAGGTTTGAACTTAGTCCACCTTGATAGGTCAAATTTAAATCACATTAGCTTTTATTTGGACAATCACTCGTTAATGTATTCATATACATTTTCATTGAATTTACACATACAGTAGTTATTGTACAGACAGACAGACAGACGCCATATTCAGATAACCTGTAGCGTACATTTGCAGCTCCTCTCTATGTCACACTGTGCCCTGTCAATGTGCCCAAATAACAGATACATGTAGGTCTGCAGACAGATGTCATCTGATGTGTGTCCTATAAGTATCTTTGACTTTCTGTTCATTGCATTGTAAGCCTGTGTATCCATTCATGAATCATATACAAGAGTGCATCTCTTGGCCAAGATCTATGTATGAGGCTTATAATTACTCATATAAGACCCTAAATTACATAGAAGGTTTTTGTCGGATTTCGGTTTCCAGGGTCTTTAACACGACTTCCGACTCCTGGCTCCATCTTTTGAGCACAAGTGGTTTTCTTCAAGTGGTTCGCTGCTTACCTTTTGGCTTGTCAATTTCCATTCTAATAATAATAAAATAAATAATAATGATTGGATTTATATAGCGCCTTTCCAAGTGCTCAAAGCGCTTCACAGAATCATTATTCGTTCACACCATTCGTACCGGTGGTTTGAAAGCGTGGCAGCCACACATCGGCGCTCAACGGCCCCTCCGACCACCATCATTCATGTCTACATTCATGCCAATCATACGAGGCAAGGAGGTTTAAGTGTCTTGCCCAAGGACACAACAACAGCAGCTGGGAGGGAGCGAACCGCCAACCCTTGCGTCATTGGCCGACCCGCTCTACCTCCTGAGCTAAAGCCGCCCCACGAAGTTCCCTTCAACAGTCCTGTTATTGCTTCGCTGCTTGTCATGGAGGGATCATGTGTAAATCTCAGGTCTGGTATTGACCTTTGACCTGCTACTTCTTCTATAGATCCTGCTCTTGCTGTGCCAGGAAGGAGTGAGGCGGAGGGATGGAGCGGTAGATTCTGCCACTCTCTTCTTCTTCTGGTTCCTCCTGGTGGTGTGCCACGTCTTCCCCTTCCAGACGCTTCTGCGAGAGGCGCTCAGACAGGTATGGGTGTGGTAGTGATGTCATAGTGATGACGTCATAGGTGTCATAGTGATGGGAGCAAATGGTAGCCTGGTAAAAAAGAAAACGTCCTGATAACGTGATCTCACATTCCGTTTCGCTCTACCTATCAGGCTGGACTTCCAGACACTTGCGTCGATTTCAGTGGGCGGGAGTACTTGCCTTTACAGACAACTCCTTCAGCCAATCAGCGTCGCCGAACCCAGTCGGAAGAACGGTGAAAACGTCTTTTCCACCGAGAAACTTTGTTCTTGTTTAATTGTTGTTATTTAGTCTATCTATCTCTGCAATAACTGCACTCATGGCTGCGTTTACTCTACTAATGTTATAGTCTCGCTGGCCAGCCTCCTCTCTCCCTTCCGTCCGAGGAGTCTGGCGCCGCAGGTCTCCATAGTGGGATTGCGATGGGCGGCGCTTAGCAGCAGTGCCCTTGGAAAATAGTTTCCAACAATCCAACTTGCCGTTTTCAGCGTGTAGCAACGAGCTAGCGTGTAGGTTTCTGCCGTTAGCTTGCTAGCTAGTTAGCGTTGTTGTTTTCACTGAGGCGGCAGGGCACTATTTACAGTGACACACAGAGAGGAGGGAGCGGAAGCCGCTCTGATTGACATGGTCGGAGCCAATGACAGAGTTTGTAATAAGCCGGGAGCGGACATCCGGCTGCCACCGAAACAGTCGCTCGAATGGGAGAGCAGAGTAGAGTAGGGGAGGGTTTATCCCTGTTGCCTGTTTCCGTGGCGCCAGACTCCTCGGATGGAAGGGAGAGGAGGCTGGCCAGCGAGACTACTAATGTTATAGCGTTACCGCTCGTTGCTTTGGGAGGCGCCATTGCTGTTTTGCCAGCGGCAGCCCTGATTGGCCCAGTAGTTACGTCAACGATTGGCCCCAGTTACATTGTAATTTCTGGAAATCACTGTGGGCAGCTAGGAGTCCAGACTGACCTGTGGAGCGAAGCGAAACAAAATGTGAGGTCACATGATCAGAATGGTTTCTACCAGGCGGAGCAAATGGGTTCAAGGAGAAGATGATTGGAACCATTACTAAGCCATAATTTCAACATCTACTGTACCTGCGATGCCCCCTCTCCCTCCTCTCCCTTAAACCTCCATCTGTCCCCAGGGAGAGATCGGCGACGTGCCTCGGGTCTGTCTCTTCTACATCTCCTTTGGGCTGGAGTTGATTGCACTCGTTCTCTCCTCGCTGGCCGACGTCCCTCGGGAAGCGGAGAAATATGTAAAGAAGGTACACGAGCGCTCGGATGGAATCGAATGTGATGTGTTTTCTCTCTGAGCTTGTATGGATTCTACACAGTTAGGAATAATGCAACCAATGAGCCACATGCTGTATCTATCTCTATCCAATCTTCAGCCTTCTGTTCAATTTAATTTTGCTGTTATGTGTGCTGTTTTCTTTTCATCATAGAATCCAGAGGCAGGGGCGGCGTTTCTGAGCAGAATCACTTTCAACTGGTTGAACAGGTAAATTCTGACTGACTGAGTGGAATACTCCTCCCATTCAGTCAGGCCTCGCTCACAGAGTTGGCATGCAGCCTCTCCTCTCTCTCCCCCAGAGGGTTTTCATAGTCCCCTTCAATTGGCTGATTATAACTCAGCTCACCTGTGGGCTCCTCCACTCTGGAGATCTCCATGGTGCTGAACCTGTGTTCAGTCATTTTGCCACTAATGATGAGCCATTTTTGCCCATTTAGTCGGCCCTAATGACCTAATTCAAAGATCCGGCTCTGTTGGGTCACCCGCAGGGGGTGCTCTTTACTCTGAAGTGCACTTCAGCGCGATCACACGTAAAATGGCATAGCTGTGGCCGAACACAATTCTGCTCACTCACACACACACACGCACGCACGCACGCACGCACGCACGCACACACACACACACACACACACACACACACACACACACACACGGGGAGAGAGTAGAGCATCCTCCACACAGAGTATGAGCTGCTACCGTCAGGCAGAAGGTACAGGTTACCTGAACAGGTATACATTTTCTTTTGTCCCACTGTCAATCAAACTACTCAGTAGTAAAGAGATGATGCATTGCAGAACAACGCTCCAGTTTATCATGCCATCCTCTAGGGGCAGCGGTGCAATATTAACTTTTCATTTCCCCCCGGGGATCATTAAAGTCTTTCTGATTCTGATTCTGATTCAACCTATTTGGGGGGAGGGTAATATTTATTTTGTAAAGGGCTGGTGCAATATCAGATAATATTGGTATGTATGTTTTTTTTATATGTGGTATGGAATGTTAAATGTAGTCTGATTGTACTGTGTGTGTATGTGTGTGTATGTTTGTGTGTGTGTGTGTGTGTGTGTGTGTGTGTGTGTGTGTGTGTGTGTGTGTGGGTGTGCGTGCATGAGTCAGTGTGACGCCACCTATTGTTTGTTCTCTTGAAAAGCAAATGACAATAAAGGCTAATCTAATCTAAACACACACACACGCACGCACACGCACACACGCACGCACACACACACACACACGCACCTGTACAAACACACACACATCCCCCTAGATCTGCCAAGGTTGTGCTTCATCCTCTGTCTTATCAGTGTCTCCATCTCCTCTCCCCTCTGTCTCCAGCATGATGTTGAAAGGCTACAAGCGGCCGCTGGTTCAGGAGGACCTGTGGGATCTGAACGAGAAGGACAGCACCCCTTACATCAACCAGCACTTCCAGCGCATCATGACCACAGAGCTGTGTGCAGCCAGGGTCAGGCTCCAGAAGAGGCTGCAGAAGAAGAAGGTGACAGGAGATAAGAACAGAGCGAGCACCCAGGAAGAGGGCTTTCAGAGCAGCCTGTCCAACGGCCTGGGGAAAGGTGTCAGCCAGGATGTGCTGATGATGGTGAGTCAGTGTGGACACTGCGTACTGTACCAGGACACACACAGCACACACATGTGCATTCACAGAGTCTAGCACTCCAACTGGACAGTATCAGTTACTGCACTGTTGGCTCCATCTTTGATGCATAGAGCTGACACTGCCAGTCAAACGTTGGGCTCTCAAACATGCGGCCCGGGGGCCAAATCCCGCCCGCCAAAGGGCCCAGTCTGGCCCACAGGATGACTTTGCAAAGTGTAAAAATTGCACTGAGAAGTCCCTTCAATCCAATGTGATGCACTTGTGAAGGCTAACACAGGGGCTTCAGGAGCAAGTTAAATATCAAGTAGCCTATTCATGTTTTCTGTATTCGTCACTAAATAGTAAACTATTTTCAGTACCCTTGAGAATAGAGAATTGCACAGTTGCCATAATAATAATAATAATAATAATAATAAATTGTATTTGTATTGCACTTTTCTTTTTGGACAAAATCCCAAAGTGCTACAGAGTAAAAAAAAAATAAGATAAAATAATTAAAAGAATAAAAAATTAAAGGAGAATAAAAAGAAATAAAAAGATTAAAAGAACATTAAAAAGAACATAAAAAATCACATAAAAAGCCTAAAAACTAAGGAAAGCACAAAACTAGGAGGAGGATTTATTAAAAAAGGAAAGTTTTCAGTCCCTTTTTAAAAGAATCCACCGTCTGTGGAGCTCTTAGGTGGTCGGGAAGAGTGTTCCACAGACGGGGAGCGGCGGAGCAGAAGGCCCGATCTCCCATGGTGCGGAGCTTGGTTCTGGGGGGATGGAGGAGGTGGTTGTTATTTGAGCGGAGGTTGCGGGAGGAGGATTGTGTTATGAGGAGTTCCTTGAGGTATGGGGGGGGGCATGTCCGTGGATGCATTGATGTGTCAGCAGGGCGATTTTGAATTTGATTCTGGAGGAAACAGGGAGCCAGTGAAGAGAGTGGAGGATGGGGGTTATGTGGTTGTACTTTCGCACTCTCATCAGGATCCTCGCAGCAGAGTTCTGAATGTGTTGGAGCTTATGGAGGCTCTTGCTGGGGATCCCGATGAGGAGCGCGTTGCAGTAGTCCAGCCTTGAGGAGACAAAGGCGTGGACGAGTTTCTCAGCGTCTGGCAGGCTGAGTGTGGGACGGAGTTTTGAGATGTTCTTGAGGTGGTAGAAGGATGTTTTACACATGTGTTTGATGTCATCAATTGTAACGCACAGTAACAGACCGTAGATTTGATCATTTGTTTGATGGTAGCTGAGATAAACCTCTGTGAGAACGTGTTCTTAAAATGTACCTGGAATTCTGTACACTAAAAGCAACAGGAAAATGTTGAGGTTTTGTCATTTATAGGTGATTGAGACCAGGTATTGAAGTAGGCAGTGCAGGTTTAGCAGTCAGCTGAGAAAATGTAATAGTACACACCCCTCAAATCCCCACTCTCTGCCACCTTCCTATCCCTAGCTATGGGCCCTCCTCTCTAGCCCCGCCCCCCTCACGCTACAAACGGACACACACGTCACGTATAGAAGCGGCTGCACTGCTTAGAAATGTGTGTGTCCAAACTCTTGACTTGTAGTGTTTATGTGCACAAAATGTGTCCAAAGGCAGTGTTTAAAATAGATGTTTCTTTTGCAGGAGGAAAAGGGAAAGAAAGAAGACAAGAAGGACAAGAAGAAGGAAAAAAAGGAGAAAGCGAAAGAGAACTATCCTAAATCATGGCTCATTCCCACCATTTACAAGACCTTTAGAGGCGTTCTGATTGAATCAGCCTTCTTCAAACTTCTAACCGACCTGCTGAGCTTTGCCAGTCCTCAGCTCCTAAAGTAAGTCATACCTCTTACAAGTTTTTTTTCTTCTGATGTTCCCCAATTGTACTTGCCAATTTGCCAATTTCCCTCTGCTGCCCTATTGGCTGCCCCAGTCGCTGCTCCACCCTCTGCCGATCTGGGGAGAGCCGTTAGACTAGCACCATGCTTCCTCCGACACATGCACATTTGCCAGCCGCTTCTTTTCACCTGACAGCGGGGAGCTTCACCAGCAGGAACGTAGCACATGGGAGGATCATGTTATTCCCACCAGTTCCCTTCCACCCCGACCGACCAGAGGAGGCGCTAGTGCAGCGACCAGGACACATACCCCTAATGCGGCTTCCCACCCGCAGACACAGCCAATCGTGCCTGTATGGACGCCCGACCAAGCCGGAGGTAACACGGGGGGCGCGAACCTGCGACCCTCGTGTTGGTAGGCAGGGAATCTATACCTCTTACAAGTTTTAAATACATGTATTGTACCTTCAGACAGATACTAGAGTAACTTTACTTCTTTCTTACAACAACAGTGAAAGCCGATATTGCCCATTTCTCTTGATCAGTGTATACGAGGAATCAGCGTGATCTCACGACGTGATTGTTGCATATTGTTATTGTTCAATAATTAATGTAACCTAATCTAATACTTAGAGTAAGATCACAAGCATTCCTAGATGTTGTATAGCATGTTTCCTCAAATCTGTACTTTTTTGTTGCCCTATAGTGGCCTCTGGAACTGTTGTTTGTTCCCTTAATATGAAATCAGTCTCATCAATCATTAGCTCAGGGTTGAGAAACTCTTTAAAGACCCTGGAAACCGAAATCCACAAAAACCTTCTAACTATGTAATTTAGGGTCTTATGTGAGTAATTATAAGCCTCAAAAAGTTTGAGACATTAGTTTTAACCCAAACCCTGAATATCGCCATAATAAGGTGTGTTAGGATGTTAAATCGATGGCAAAGTGGAACAAGCTACATAAAACTACATAATAATCGAAAAATTTTCACTATCTCTATCTCAAAACCTTTGCAAATAATTTCTGTGAAATTGCACACAAAAAAAATCAACCACAGCTTAACTATAGAGTACCACAGGAATGAGTCCGAAAGATTTTAGCACTTACAGGTTCGTACGTTTAAAAATCAAAAGGGGATTTTTGTATAAATGTGATTTTCAGAAAACGCTTCAAAAATCACAAAAGTGGTCCTCAGTTGTGAAGATTATCTTGCTGAACACAAGTTCGCAGTTTCATAAACTTTTGCTAACCACAGACCTTATTTCATGCATTTAACCGAAATTCACATACAAAAATCCCATTGACTTTTACACGTAGGAACCAGGAAGCGCAGGGACTTGTGGGTAAGCCTACAAAAATATGTCATTCCTGCGGTACTCTATTCTAGCCTGGGTAAACCCAGCCTCCACGTGACCTCTATCTATGTGCTATCAGTCACATAGATAGAGGTCACGTGGAGGCTGGGTTTATCCAGGCTAACTCTATTCCCTCAGTGGTTAACTGAAGCATCAGTAGATACCTTCAGTGTCTGAGAAAGAGAGAGCGGGACAGAACAAACAGGAGAGTGAACATGCTGAAGGTTGCAGGAAACGTTGTAGTACATAGAGTCAACTCTGTCCTGAGATATTGGATACAACACAGTAACCCGTATCCCAGATGATCATGTTTTGAACTGTCTCCACATGTGTCTTGTTCCAGATTGATGATCTCCTTCACCCAGGACATGTCCATCCACACCTGGACGGGCTACCTGTATGCCGTGCTGCTGCTGCTGGTGGCCATCCTCCAGTCTCTGTTCCTGCAGCAGTACTTCCAGCGCTGCTTTGTGCTTGGCATGAAGGTGCGCACCGCCATCATGGCTGCTGTGTACAAGAAGGTAAGCCTAGAAGTGACTGTAAACACTAAACACTATGTAAACATAAACACCATGCCAGTGTTTATATAGCTTCACACCTTCACTTTTATGTGACCTCTTTTAGATCGACCAACTGTTTGGTCTGTTTTGTGAATCATCGATGTAAAGGCCAGTTTACACCAATGATTCACAACGAGACAAATCCGTTTTAGAACGTTGCAGGGAAAAGTTGCAGCGATGATGGCATCGCCAGCAATTCAGCTTGGCAAGTCGCAGGGGCTGGTTGCAAGTACTGTAGCAAGATCCATCCTACCTGATCATGAATCTTTGGTCTAAACTGGGCTTAAGAGAACGGTCAACACTACAAATTAACACTTGTCAATTACAATTAACTGTCGCTAAAAAAAACAACACTGGAAAATGTACAGTGTGGGATCCTTATCCCAGCTCATTCACGCTTAATATTATACATAGGCTTTTAAATCAACAATTCACTGACTCAGATTGGATGCAGTATCCTTCAATCTGCCTCACTGATTGGACTCAAGGCCAATGACCTGTGGTTAATAATAACTTCTGTCTGTGTGTCTTTTAGTGACTGTATAAAGACTTTTCATCAGACATAATCTTATAGAGTCTCTTACTCTTTCTGTTCTTCTTCAATTCTTCAACTTTTCTTCTTCCTTTTTCCTCTCCTCCCCTCTCCTGCCTCCTTGCTCCCTCTCCTAGGCCTTGGTGGTGTCTAACGACACTCGCAAAGAGTCGACGGTCGGCGAGACGGTGAACCTGATGTCTGCTGATGCCCAGCGCTTCAACGATGTCACCAACTTCATCCACCTGCTGTGGTCCTGTCCTCTGCAGATAGGGCTCTCCATTGTGTTCCTGTGGCTGGAGCTGGGGCCTTCGGTGCTGGCCGGCCTGGCAGTTATGGTGCTTATGGCGCCAATCAACGGACTGCTGGCCACCAAGGCCAGAAAAATCCAGGTTAGCAGAAAGACACACGCATACTCTACATTATAGTCTGCAACTTTTCTTTATACGAGGGATCAGCCGAGCAGCATTTTGTCACTGGGTGGCAACGGCAATGGAACCCTATGGAGCCTGAGCTTTTGGAGGCTTGAGTGTCTGACTCTAGCCGGCTGACTCTGTTTACATTTTAACTCAAGGGTCTGATGTATAATATATGTATGTCGTGTCCAGTAAGCCGTTTGTATACTGAAATTGTAATGTATACTGTATGCATTTTGCGGGGAAAGAGCGATGGTCCAATCTTTTCTGATATTTTCAGCCAAGAATATATTCCTCATTTGTTATAACTGTTAATTTATTTATAATTAACAGTTTAAAATTAACAAATTGTTCATTTATTTATTTATAAATAAATAAATATATATTTATTTATTTATTTGTTTATTTATTTATTTATTTATTTATTTATTTATTTATTTATTTATTTATTTGTTTGTTTATTTATTTATTTATTTATTTATTTATTTATTCATTTATTCATTCATTCATTAATTTCCTCCTCAGATTGAAAACATGAAGTTCAAAGACAAGAGAATGAAAATCATGAATGAAATACTGAACGGGATCAAGGTGAGTTAATAACCCCAGCGTTTCAGGTAGGAAGATCACTGCCATGTGCTTTTCTAATCAGTAACGGGTCCAGCAGGATGAGCGGAGGCTTTCATGCCTCAGGAAAAAGCAGAAACGTCAGTGTGCACTGCCCTTCATTGTAGTGTGTCACCACCTGTGGATTTGTGGCCTTGACTTCAGAAGGTCTGAATGGCTTCTTTCCCCGGTTCCTCCACTGATATAAACACAACACCCTTCCTGTCTTTGTGCTGCCCTGCCTTCTGCCTCCCTCCCCTCCTCCCGCATGTCTGTCCCTTAGATCCTGAAGCTGTATGCCTGGGAGCCGTCCTTCCAGGCGCAGGTGGAGGGGATCAGGGAGCAGGAACTGATGGTCATGAGGAACTTTGCCTACCTCAATTCTGTCTCCACCTTCATCTTTGCCTGTGCTCCAGCTCTGGTGAGTGCTGAGAACAGATTTGAGACGAGACGGTCTTCCCAGTATCTGGAACCTTGTTTCTCAACATATTAACCATATCACAGAGGTGTAAAGTAACGAAGTACAACAACTACTGGAGTACTTGAGTCGTTTTTTGGTATGCTTTTACTCTTACTCAAGTAATTTAAATAATAGATGTTCTACTTCACTACTTTTAAATGTACACCGAATAAATTATTAAATTCAGATTTTTGTCACATTTAGGGTGCCCAAACTGCTAGCCTAGGTAAACCCAGCCCCCACGTGACCTGCTCTCTCAGTTCCCAGTCACTAGTCACATAGTGACTGAGAACAGGTCTGAGAGCAGGTCACGTGGGGGATGGGTTTACCCAGGCTACCAAACTGCTGGCTCGTTAGTGCAGTGACCAATTAAATTAAGTTGCACTCAAGACTGGCCAATTGAATCAGACAGGTGTAGAACATCCACACAATTTTAATGATTTTTTTGTGGTACTTTTATTGAAGTACTTTTAAATAGGCTACATTTTTACTCTCACTTGAGTAATTTCATGGACTAGTAATTTGACTTGTACTCTAGATAATTTAAATTTTATTTTTTTATTTTTTTTAGAATATTTAATCTATAAAGGCCGGTTAGGCAATGTTTGTACCTGACATGTTTCGGCTGCTGTTTCTGCAGTCTTCATCAGAGGTGTCACGTGATGTTGGTGTGACGTCATCTATGGTGTGGTTATATGGAGTTTTTTCTCATCCTACCTGAAGTGGTGGGATGACCAGGTACAAACAGGTACAAACAGGTACAAACAGGTACAAACATTGCCTAACTGGCCTTTATAGATGAAATATTCTAAATAATACATACAAGTAGGCCAAATGAACCTCTTTAGTATATAACAATACTTCTACTTGAGTAGGATTTGTCAGTACTCTTTGCATCTCCTTGTGCAGGTCTCTCTGGCCACCTTTGCAGTGTTTGTGGGCGTGAGCTCAGAAAACGTGTTGACCGCTGAGAAAGCGTTCACCGCCATCTCTCTCTTCAACATCCTGCGCTTTCCGCTCGCCATGCTCCCCATGCTCATTGCCGCCATGGTGCAAGTAAGGATGCACTTACACACACACACACACACACACACACACACACACACACACACGCATGCAAACACACACACACATGCAAACACACACACACATACGCATGCAAACACACACACGCGCATGCAAACACACACAGACACGCATGCAAACACACAGACACGCATGCAAACAGACACACACACACAAATACAAACACACACAGACACGCATGCAAACACACACAGACACGCATGCACAGACACACACACATGCATGCAAACACACACACACACACGCATGCAAGCATACTATTGAACCTACTCTCTGATTGTTCATCATGTTGTCATTCAATTTCAATTCAACTTTATTCCAGACACTTTAGGAACATCCATAGGAGAACATAACACTATAGTATAGTATACAGTACATAAGTGCCTGGGTAGCGACAATTTAGCAGCTAAATCATAGATTATTGAAAGATGTTCCATATTCCAGACTGAAAGGCTATAACAGAAGTGGAGTATTGGCCAGAATGACATGAACATTTGCACACTTATTCAGCGGGTATCTTGCATGTTGCGTTCAGGTGCACTGTGGAAAAAAAAACAATTTTTTTTTTTTTTTTTTTTTTTTTTTTTTGCAATTCCATCGCGGGCCGCCAGTTGAGTATCACTGGGCTATACTAATAATAATAATAATAATTCATTTATTTTATATAGCGCTTTTCAAGACCCAAAGACGCTTAACAGAGAAACCAAAAACAAGCAACAGGGAACAGAAACAGGCAACAGATACAGGTAACAGGCAACAGTTACAAGGAACATTTACAAATAACAGTGGCGGTTCAGGGCAAGGTTTGTATGGAGAAGCAGAGGGGAGGAAGATAACAGGAGGGAGGGGCAGGGGGGGATGGGGGGGCGGAGGGTGATGGTTTGGAGGAGGTGGTCAGGGGTAGGGGAGGTTGTAAGCTTGGGAGAACAGGTAGGTTTTAAGTCGGGTTTTGAAAGTGGGGAGTGAGGGAGAGTCTCGGACGGTCTGGGGGAGGGAGTTCCAAAGTCGGGGTGCGGCGCAGGAGAAAGCACGGTCACCAAAGGTTTTGAGTCTGGATGGGGGGATGATGAGGGTGGCAGTAGAAGAGGATCGGAGTGTACGGGAGGGGCTATGGGGGATGAGGAGGTCAGTCAGGTAGGGGGGGGGCTAGGCTGTGGAGGGCTTTGAAGGTGAGGAGGAGTAATTTGAAGTCGATGCGTTGCTTGACGGGGAGCCAGTGGAGAGAGTGGAGAACTGTATAACATCAATTGCAACCTGGCCTCTTCTTTGCCTTTTAGCTGCAGCCAGCATGGCCAGGAGGAGCTCTATAAGTCACTCTGTTGGTGGGGTGGTTGGTTGGTCCACCAAAAGATGTTGGTCCACAAAAATCTGAATTTTGCATAGCGGTGCACAATAGATGATTTTGGTCAATAATGATTTCACTGATGACATCACAATGATGTCAAAGAGTTGGGCAATTGTGCGTAGACATACACACATACATGCATACATACAGACAGACACTCCTGGAATTATTGGATACTAGTGCAATACTCGTAGGTCCCCCTAAGCGCACTCCCGTTTGAAGTCGATCCGACAAACGGTTCTCAATTTTAACTCAGAAGATTCTGCACGTGAGAACCTCTGCCAGCGGCATTCCTGATTGGACGATTATGTCAACTCTGAGGCGGTTCACTGA
>NC_139647.1:2594071-2624071 GCF_964638095.1 Poromitra crassiceps | reverse complement strand
CCCATAAAGGTTAATTCTCTTTGCAAAAAGCATGCAAAAATAACAAACAAATGTGAATAATGTTTAATGTAGATGCAAAGGACTGAGGAATTGGCTCGTTACAGCATTTCAATAAATGGTTATTTGCGTCAGGGGTAGCCAGGGGATCCCCCCCGCTCCTGTCCTCCTCCCTGGGACCCCCCTCAGCGGAGCCGATGTTTGAGGATGACCGTCTAGCTGCCGCGCACAACGTCTCAACTCTAGGCTCACGTTGAACTATGTTTTCCTGCTTAAGCCAACGCCAGAAGCTCCCCTGTTCTGCCCCCTCGGTCAGATCTCTGAATAAGACTGTAAACTCACTGAAGAATATATTGTTTTCTTCTGTCTTTTTGATTTGTCTTTCTCTCCCTTTGCTCAGTGTCCGTCTGAGGAAGAATAGTTCTATCAAAAAAACAGCAGCTGTTGAAGAATCAAAGAAAGGCCAGAGGCTGATCGAGAAGGAAACCATGGAAACAGGACAGGTAAATTGAGCTTATTTAATACATCCAATACAGTTTTTCAAATGCAACACATCAATCTAATATATATATATATATATATATATATATATATATATATATATATATATATATATATATATATATATATATATATATATATATATATATATATATATATATACACACATGGCCACACACATCTCCAGCTGTGCCCTGTGCCTTACTTCTTTGTCTAATGTCCAGGTGAAGTTCTCCGTATACCTCCAGTACCTGCGTGCAATGGGCTGGGTGTACTCCGCCCTGGTCATCGTGATTTACTTCATCCAGAACGTGGCTTTCATTGGCCAGAACCTGTGGCTGAGCGACTGGACCAACGATGCAGTGGACTACTTCAACAAGACCTACCCTGCATCTCAGAGGGACACCAGGGTGGGGGTGTTCGGAGCATTGGGGGTGGTTCAGGGTAAGCACGGGGAGGGGGCCAAACTCATTGCAACAAAACAAGTAGTTGCTTAGGCCCCATATTATTATGCTAATGTTTGTTGATTTTTTCTAATGCCAGAATTACCTCCTTTGTTACTGTTACTGTATGTTTAAAATGTTAGGTTTTCAGCATTATATTTTGACTGTTGTTTGCATCCTATAAACATTGGTTTCTACAGACAGGATGAGATACTGACAGGTTAAAGACCTCCAGCCAGGTGCTGGATTTCCAGCATATGGATGTTTTGAATTCACAAATTATTTTCGACGTTCTCTCTCTCTCTCTCTTTCTCTGTCAGGTGTCTTTGTGTTTCTCGGCACCCTGCTCCTAGCTAACGGTTCGATCGCTGCGTCCCGTATTCTGCACTCGGGGCTGCTTAACAACATACTGAGAGTTCCCATGCTCTTCTTTGACACCACGCCCACTGGAAGGGTGGTCAACCGCTTTGCAAAGGTAGCAATTATTATATTATATTTTATTTTTGTTTTCATCATGCCAAGTGCATTGATGACACTCAGCATACAGTATCGTTTTCTCTCCTAGTGGTAAAATAGTGTGTCAGCACATGGCTGAGAAGGTCAGCTATAGAGAGGCAAAGTGGAACGTCACTTCCTGCTTCAGCACTGTACCAGAGATTTTCATCCGCCATTTGTTTTCCCATAGACGTTTTGTAAAATGCTTATAAAAATAGTTTTACGTGTTCAAAACAAAACGGTTCAGATATATTTAGAAACAGGAGATATCGCATAACATTTCGCTCGGACCAAAACGTTAAAAAAAAATGCGGGTTTAAAGAACATATTTTTTCAATGTTGTTTTTTAAAGTATTGGTCCAAATGAAATGTTCTATGGTCTCTCCCGATTCTAAATATAGCTGAACCGTTTGGTTTGACCAAGTCAAATTATTTTTATAAGCATTTTAGGAAATGTCTATGGGAAAATAAATTGCGGAAGAAAATCTCTGGTACAGTGCTGAAGCAGGAAGTGACGTTCACTTTGCCTCTCTATAACATGGCTGTGTGTCAGTTATAACATGGCTGTGTGTCAGTTATAACATGGCTGTGTGTCAGTTATATCATGGCTGTGTGTCAGTTATAACATGGCTGTGTGTCAGTTATATCATGGCTGTGTGTCAGTTATATCATGGCTGTGTGTCAGTTATAACATGGCTGTGTGTCAGTTATAACATGGCTGTGTGTCAGTTATAACATGGCTGTGTGTCAGTTATAACATGGCTGTGTGTCAGTGTTATATCATGGCTGTGTGTCAGTTATAACATGGCTGTGTGTCAGTGTTATAACATGGCTGTGTGTCAGTTATAACATGGCTGTGTGTCAGTTATATCATGGCTGTGTGTCAGTTATAACATGGCTGTGTGTCAGTTATAACATGGCTGTGTGTTCTAAAGGACATATTCACGGTGGACGAAGCCATTCCCATGTCCTTCCGCTCCTGGATCATGTGCCTGTTGGGCGTGCTGGGCACACTGTTTGTCATCTGCCTGGCCACACCTTGGTTCACCGCCATCATCGTCCCCCTGGCCGTGGTCTACTACTTCGTACAGGTGAGCAGGGGAAAGCAGAGGAAGAGCATAGCAGGAGAAAGGAGGGTGGAGTAGAAGCAGCATTTCATGAGATGTAATGTAAAGAAACGAAATGTAAAGAGTGAGGCTGGAGAAAAGAGGGTGACTTGCTCCCACCAGCATGACCCTAAAGGGCGTCTCATCTCAAACGTCTTCTGTCTTCTCTCCTGCCAGCGTTTCTACGTGTCGACCTCCAGGCAGCTGCGTCGGCTGGACTCAGTGTCTCGCTCTCCCATCTACTCGCACTTCGGCGAGACGGTGTCCGGTCTGTCGGTGATCAGAGCCTACGGCCATCAGGAACGCTTCCTGAAGCACAATGAAGTCACCATTGATGAGAACCTCAAGAGCGTGTACCCCTGGATAGTGTCAAACAGGTGTGTTGGAGCACCTACTGCACACACACACACACACACACACACCAGAGCATGTGAGCCGAGAACGGCTATCATTTCATCTGAACGAGGAGCACATTGTAGAAGATCCTGTTCCACTCAGGCCCTACTTCTCCAAACCACACCATGTGCTACAACATGGCAGTGCATGGCATGTGCTGAAGGCTAATGCTAAGATCTCAGATAGGTAACCAACTGATGAATTCAAAATGGATGTCCCATCCTGTCATGATCAAAAATAGCCTATTATTATACTTGACTGCACATGAGCGAAATATAGAGTTTCATTGAACTTGAAAAAAATTATTCGCAGAGACATGCACATAGAGCTGCAACGATTTGTCGATTTATCGATTAGTCGATTATCAGAAAATTAATCTCCAACAATTTCTTAGAATTGATAGATTGATTGTTTGGAGTGATTTTTAAGAAAAACCAAACAAAAATATGAAAATTCTCTTGTTATAGCTTCATAAATGTGAATATTTCTTGGTTTATTTAGTCTTTTATGACAGCAAACTGATTATCTTTGGGTGGTTGTGGACTGTTGGTCAGGACAAAAGAAGACATTTTTTGAGGATGTCATCTTGGGCTTTGGGGAGAAAGAGATCATCATTTTTCACCATTTTGTGACATTCCCTACAGATGGTTGGCCATTCGCCTGGAGTTCCTGGGGAACCTGGTGGTGTTCTTTGCCTCTCTGTTTGCCGTCATCTCCAGAGAGACGATGGACGGTGGTCTGGTTGGCCTGTCTATATCCTACGCCCTCAATGTCAGTACTCACTCAGCATACCCTCGTGCTCATCGCACACACATTGAACGAGCACACCAGTGATTTAACTCACTCACTTTCCCCATTGGGGCTTTGCAGGTGACCCAGACCCTCAACTGGCTGGTGAGGATGACCTCAGAGCTGGAGACCAATATTGTAGCTGTAGAGCGAGTCAGCGAATATACAGAGCTTGAGAACGAGGTATGTGGAAGCTTTTCTCTACTTCTCTGTACCTTCTGTACCCACGCTCTGTGTACCTGACACTCTGTGTGTGAGTCCACAGGCTCAATGGGTAACTCACCCTCGGCCGCCGAAGGAGTGGCCTGAGGCAGGAAGGCTACGCTTTGAAAACTACAAGGTCCGCTACAGACCCGAGTTAGACCTGGTGCTGCATGGAGTCACCTGTGACATCGACAGCGCTGAGAAGGTCTGTGTGCCAATCTATGTCTGTACTGTATACTGTGTCCGTGAAGTGACTGTAATGGCTGGAGGTGAGCATACATGTGCACTCTGCACTTATGACTTTAAAGGTTATTATCATCAATGTTAATACTGTATTTTTTTTGCTATGGTGCATCAAAACAGCACGTTGACAGATAAAGACCAATAGACCCTTCTAACGGGGGCCATTTTGTGTCGAAAAGGCAGAAGAAACACAGGTGCGAGCAAAACACTAATGAGGGTTTCCAACTTCCATGATTGGAAGTTGGAAACCCTCATTAGTGTAGACACAAAATGGCCCCCGTGAGAAGGGTCTATTGCCAGGCGGACGAGAACACTTCTCAAGATGCCTAACGCTCCTCCAGCGCCTGTATATATAGGGGGCCACGCCCCCTTGGCAGGCGGAGGGATTCGAGTCTCCGACCCAATCTAAAGATCGGCATAGTGATATAGAGAGGCAAAGTGAACGTCACTTCCTGCTTCAGCACTGTACCAGAGATTTTCTTCTGCAATTTATTTCCCCATAGACATTTAGTAAAATGCTTATAAAAATACTTTTACTTGGTCAAACCAAACGGTTCAGCTATGTTTAGAATTGGGAGAGACCATAGAACATTTCACTTGGACCAAAACTTAAAAAACAACAACATCGAAAAAACATTTTCTTTAAACCTGCATTTAAACCCGGGCGGGTGAGTAGCTAGGAATCGATGGCTAGTAAGAATATATCACCCAAAAGACAGACTGCTTACAGTTATGTTAGCAATAAAACGACATTGCCGGTTACTGTTAAAGGATGGGGTTTGTGTGTGTGTGTGTGTGTGTGTGTGTGTGTGTGTGTGGGGGGGGTGTACAAACTTGAAAGTTGAACATAGAGAGGCATGAAAGTGCCACTTGTTGCTTGGTGTAGCAGCAAACCTACTGAAGATGTCCATGAATGAATGATGAGCTGTGATTGGCCCGCTCTCTGTGTGTTCAGATTGGCATAGTGGGCCGGACCGGAGCCGGGAAGTCCAGCCTGACCAACTGCCTGTTCAGGCTCATCGAGGCCGCGGACGGTCGTATCCTCATCGATGGGAGAGATATCGCCACGATAGGCCTGCATGACCTGAGAGGCAGACTCACTATCATACCACAGGTACACACACACACAAACACACACACACACACACACACACACACACACACACACACACACACACACACACACACACACACACACACACACACACACACACACACACAAACACACACACACACACACACACACACACACACAAACACACACACACACACACACACACACACACACACACACACACACACAAACACACACACACACACACACACACACACACACACACAAACACACACACACACACACACACACACACACACACACACACACAAACACAAACAGCGTTTAATTTCAAGCAATACATTTGCTTATTCTAAGAAATGTTGGATGAAGTACCTGAAAGCCACACTTGAGTAAATGTACAGATATTCAGAAAATGACTTTGGTAAAAGACAAAAGTCACCTATTAGATTAGAGTATTACTTGAGTAAAATTCTTAAAATATCTGATATTTACTCTAGTTAAAACTATCAAAAGTAATTTTGTGATATTAATTGAAAGGAAAAGTAGTAAATGCAGTTTAAAAAAAGCAAGCAAAATACATGCCTGGGCCTGAGTGGAAATCTTCAGTTTTATAGCGGTTGGAAAACAACGTTATGGTGGATTACCGCCACCTACTGGAATGGAGTGTGGATCGTGATTAATGTAACTATGCACTGATTCGTCAAACCTGCTTGCTTGCAGGCTACCAAATTTCTTCCGATTTTATTTTGTAGGAACGAGTAACAAACATGCTTCGGAGAAATGTAGTGGAGTAAAAGTATACATTTTGTTTAGGAAATGTAGTGGAGTAAAAGTGAATGGTGATAGAATAAATAAAAATGGTGATAAATACTCAAGTAATACTCCCCCAAAAAGTATTGTAACAAAGTATTATTACTTTGTTACATTACACCACTGATTCCAAGCATGTGTTTGTAGGACCCGGTGTTGTTCTCTGGGACTCTGAGGATGAACCTGGATCCATTTGAGACAGTCAGTGACGAGGAGATCTGGCGAGTCCTGGAGCTGTCCCATCTGAAGGACTATGTAACGGGCCTCCAGGAAGGATTGCAACATGAGGTGGCGGAGGGCGGAGAGAACCTCAGGTGGGTTCATGCAGGACACAACATGGTGTTGAACCACACTGAACAAAATGTTATGCTCACATACTGTAAACTAGACACATGTGGTACATCTGTCTACCATATAGACTGTAAAAAAGATGGATGTAGTGAGTGTGACGTCACCCATTGGTTTGTGGACTCCCATTTTGAAGCCTCGGGTTCGGCATTTTGGCTGCTGCCATCTTGGATTTTAGAGCCAGAGGTGACGTATTTGTAGCCAGATTTGGACGAGAGGGGGTTTCCCAGAGCCGCAGCACCATCTGCTATTGGTCCTTGATCGGCAAGCTGGCTCAATGACTGGACAGGCGACCTGTCAATCACACCGAAAATGTTGTCTTTTTTTATAGTCGTCTATTGTACTCTCAACGGGGGAGTTATATAACCCCGCCCCCCTCCATATCGATTTTTTCGCACAGCCATGCGTTCAGTGACACAATAAGAAGACTTTTTATTTCAGTGCGTTCAGTAAGACACTCAACACTCAGTAGTTTGGACTAAATTTGTCCCCTAAGTCATCAAAATAAAGTGATGAACATATTATTACGCTACCTGGGTGGTACACAGTGTGTTGTATTTTTAGCTCTATCTTTTAATTTTCAGTAAATTATGTCGAGTATTGCAATATATCACAATATGTATTGTATCACAATGTATCGGGACCCATGTATCGTGATACATATCGTATCGTGAGGTCCTTGCCAATACCCAGCCCTAGAAGAGAAGCCATTTTTCCAGCAACTTGGTCATTAGCCAATGGTCATTGGTCTCGCCCCGGTCACCATCTTGAACAACCTATTGGATATTAGCATGCATGCTAAACACACTATATCTTTACTTCTTTGTTCTATTACCCTAATGTTTTTTGTTGTATATTGCTTTAATCCTTAACAATATTCATTCAGTTCTCATCTATAGCATCTTGCTCTCAACCTTTTCACTCATGACGTGATCATGATTCTCTGCTGTTAATTAAAACGAGAGTGTGCCAGGCCTGTTTGCCATGCTTCAGCGCTAACGCTGCTGCTAACACAGCTTCTGTTTGCCATGCTTCAGCACTAACGCTGCTGCTAACACAGCTTGTGCTTCAGTTCTTTCACTGCTGTTTTGTGTTCTGCCGTCACGTTTCCATCAAATGAGCGTGTGGTGAGGTGATGACTTTACTTTGTTAATTGGTTGTGTACAGACACAGCCAATTAATAAACATCAAATACTTACAGCATTCCGGGTACATTACAACTGGTAATTAGTGCCCTTATGGTGCGATGATTTTCTGAATCCTCAGACAATTAAGTACCTTGTTATTATTAAAGATTGGAATGCACCCATTCACAGTCACCACTTTGTACTGCTGCACAACGCGTGTTTTTGCCAGCTTGTCGTCACATGATCTATGTCAGGAAATGTAAAAGCCTCAAAGTCTGTGTTGTCCTTCATTCGACCCTGCGTCTCTCTCCGCAGCGTGGGCCAGAGACAGCTGCTGTGTCTGTCCCGGGCTCTGCTGAGGAAGTCTCGTATCTTAATCCTGGACGAGGCCACAGCGGCCGTGGACCTGGAGACGGACAACCTGATTCAGACGACCATCCGCAAAGAGTTCTCCCACTGCACCGTGCTGACCGTCGCCCACCGTCTGCACAGCATCCTGGACAGCTCCAGGTCACTCCATGTCTTTCTCACTTGTTGATGTTTTCTTTGCATATGGAGAAGAACCCTGGTCTCTGAAAGCGGTTGGTAGAGCCAGTAAAGTACAAAGCTAAAAGAAGAGTGTGCAGCTTGAATTTGCTGTTTGTTTGTTTGTTTGTTTGTTTTTTGTTTTTTTACAAAAGCCTCATATCTGCAGCTTCCTGTTTTTTTGCATATTTACGAGCCCATACATGGTCTTGAAAAGCTCTGAGCCACACTACTGAGTATGAGCACATTGAAATAACCTGATATCAGACTGATCTGTCAGCTCGTTACACTCCACACTTGAAACGGTCAACGAAGTCAAAGGTCTAGACGCAGTCAAACAACTCTACTACCGGTACTTAATGTAGCCCGTTATAAGGAAATATTAAATATCAAACAACAAAATCTACTGCACCACATACATTGATGTATTACATTACATTATTATATTAGTAGTATATGCATAATAAATCGGACTATGATCCTCCAAAATCACCTCTCAGTCTTGCTTGCTAGGGCCTGACATCGACTTGCGTGGTCAGGACCTCCATTGCGTCACTGCCTGTCAACTTGACCTCATCTGGTCCGTTGTGAACAGAATGGTAACCATCTCTCTCTCTCTTTCTCTCTAACAGGGTCATGGTGCTGGATGCTGGCAAAATAGTGGAGTTTGATTCTCCTAGCAAGCTGTTTGAAAAACAAGGCCACTTCTATGCCATGGCAAAGGATGCTGGGATAACAGGAGTCGACACAGGAGTCACACTCACAGCTCTCTGATTTTGCACTTAATGACTGACACTTTGCTTACATCACAGCAAAATGATCCAATGTAATATTTGTATTTATAGTGGGGTGGGAGGTGGGGTTGTTTATTTTTTATTAAAACCATCATACTCTTGGTCAGAAAATACAATCTGGGGAGGGAGGTCAAACTACTGAGCTGGTTGACTCATAATCCCAAATTCAAACCCGGGACCCTTGACATCAGTTTTGTACAATGGGCAAACAAGGGCATTACGGCAATAATCACAATAATAGATTAAAAATAAATTAAAAGTTTTCGGGACTTGAAGAATGAATTTGACCTGGAGAAGCAAGATTTGTTTAGGTACTTGCAGGTCAGAGACTTCTTCAATAAGGAAATAAGACCAGACCTTCCGGAAGAGATAAGCGGAGTGATTGGGGCTCTGGGTAATGCCTATAAGAATAACACAAGCAGAGTGATATCGGTGCTCTATCAGGGCTTGATGATGAGTAGAGGATCCTCCACGCTGTAAGTTAGAGATAGATGGATAAAGGAATGTAAATTAGAAATAACTGAAGATGATTGGTATAATATATGTTGTGTACAGCAAACGACCACCAGCTCCAGGATGTGGAGAGAGTTTTGCTGGAAAAATATCATGAGGTTCTTTATTACTCCCAAGACAAAAAGTAAAATTTCTGAAGCACCTCATATGTGTTGGAGGCTTTGTGGGGAGAGAAATGTAGATCACGCTCATGTTTTCTGGGAATGTAAGAAAATAAGGAAATATTGGGAAGAAATATGGGTGGAATTGAAAGCAATATTGGGATACGAGGTACCTAACACGTGTGAGGTGCTTTATCTAGGTAACTTAACCAACGAAAATGTACAGCGGGAGGATCAGTATTTGGTTAAAGTTTTGCTAGCAGCAACCAAGAAGGCAATCACAAGGAAATGGTATAAGGAAGAACCACCCACCCAGATTCATTGGACGGAAATAGTAGAGGAGATTTTTGAAATGGAAAGACCTACAGAATTCAAAAGACACAATTTGAAATAAAATGGGACAAATGGACAACTTACAAGGACACCCCTCCTCACAGAGACACCACCCTAACCCCTGAAAGAAGACCTGAAGAAGTATGAAGCACAGAATGTATTCACGTAACACTGACACACCCAACGCTCGTTTTTGGTTTTTGGTTTGTTTATTGTTTGTTTTGTATGTGACTAAATGTGCATAAAACAATAAAAATTTAAGTAAAAAAAAACATCATACTCTTAAAGAAGATCCACCTGAACAAACAAAGAAAAGGAACATAGAGGACAACATAGTCTATATTAGTGTTGGACATAGTGAAATAAACATGTTTGTGTGTACCAAATGCACGTCTCCCGCTCTGTCTGTAACATTTTAAGGCTGAAGTATTTGGTGGGGTTCGTTCGTACCTCCTAGGCCAGGGGTTTTCAAAGTCCAAGGCTGTGGGCCTCCCCCCCCCCAGACAAAGCTTGGAAACAGGCGCCCCCCTTGCTCAATTCCTGGATGCCTATGGGATCATATGATTATATTGTTTGATCCCATAGACACTCAACAATTGAGCCAAGATGGCCATATTGCTCTTTGACATATTGCAAACTACATCAAATACATCAAAAATGCCCTGAAGGCATTTATTTATTTCTGACTCTGGGAAAGTGGGGAAAAACAGTCAAATTCCCCCAAACTACTGTATCCATCTACTTAACCAAATCACACCCATTTAGGCGATTCTATGTGATCTCCTTTTGATAACTAATTGTTGTAGAATGGAATTTAACAGCCAAAAGGTAAACAGTGAACCACTTGAAGAAAACCACTTGAGAATGAGATCAAAAGATTGAGCCAGGAATCATGAAGTCCATTTAAGATGACTTCTGACTCCTGGCTCAATCTTTTCATCTCAAGTGGTTTTCTTCAAGTCCAATGTAATATTTTTTCACTTCCATTCACTGAGCCTCCCCTGAAACTGTTAGGAGCCATCCCTGGGGAGACCCACCTCCCACTTTGAAAACCGCTGTCCTAGGCCATAGGTGGTACAAGACAATTTCCTATTTGTACTGGGCCCGGTCACATAGAATTCAGTGAATTTGTATATTAATGTATGTGCTTAAAAATACAATCATGTTGTGAGCAAAGTAGCTACATTTCGGCTAAACAATCATTATAATAATGCTTGTAATAATTCATTACAGAAGATAAGTTCATGTATCAGATAAGATAATAGCAGAAGCAGATGCTATGGTAATATTAACCAAAATAGTACAGAGATGGCAGCAGAGATGGGATGGAGAGATTATACAATTATATCAGACAGAAAACAAAGTCAACAATAAAATATATATTATTAGTGGAAGTAAAAGAGAGGAAGTTATGTTTACAAGGATAAGACTGGAGCATAACAGATTGAATAAAACATTACATCTTATTGGAAAACACCACACAGGACGATGTGAGTCTTGGAATTATAACCAGTCAAATGAGTGATATGTTTGCTGATTCATTCATAGGAGTAGTAGGTTCAAGTTGATATGGAGAGACTTTGCTGTATGTTGTGTCTACACACTTGGCCAGAAGGTGGCGGTAATGTACTAACGTTGATGGCAGCCAAGCACTGTAAAGATAAGAAAAATAATGCGTAGCCAATCCCATCACAGGGGGCGGTAACGAAAAGAAACAGCGGAAAGATTCGAAACGAACATGGCGGCTGACAACAACAAGCCCAAACGAGAGAGAAGGTAATAACGTTACTAACTTATTGATATTTCACTCCTTTACCTTGTTACAATAGTGTGAGAAATTATCCAACATAACGTCATACTTCCTTCCCACATAGATGGCTACTAAACTATCGTTTAACCGCAACGTTATATCCATCCTTCACCTCACTCGTTAGCTAACATTTCAAGGTAATGTAGCATGTAGCATATTAGCTAACCTAACTGCTAGCGTTAGATAAACAACGGGGGTTTTCCTGCACATTCTTTTATTTGGGGTTGCAGAAAGTGTGTGGGGGGGGGGGGGGGGGGCAATACCCATGATGAGCGAGGAAAACAAACTGTAAAGTTGATATTGATTAATTTCAAAGTAGGTTGGTTTAGTAAAAGATGGTGCCAGAGGCCACTTCCTCGTAGAGGTGGTGGTCTCAAGCGCGTCCAAGGCAACACTCGGTGAGGGAGATGAAAAGAATGGAAAAGTAGGAAAGAGTGGTTGTTTACTCTGCCTAGGTTGGTTTAGTGTTTGGCTCGTCAGATTTAACAGCTAACAAGTTAGTTTACTAATGTGTCTACTGACTCTAAACATGTCTAATATATCACCCACAAAGCCTGATGATGCCTGAGCTGTCACAGCCAAACCTCTTGTCTCTTTGTGCCATACACAGGGGCACGGTGTGCAGTATGGTTATCAGCCAGGAGACTGCGTCCACCAGTCCAGTGATCTTCAACCCGGACTTCTTTGTGGAGAGGCTGAGACATGAGCGTCCCCAGGCCTTCACAGATCTGGTGCTCAGCAATATCACTCGGCTCATAGACCTGCCAGGGGATGAGTTTGCCCAGCTTACAGGAGAGGCTGAACCCAGGCTGCCCTCCTACACTGGCTTTCTGCGCTCATTCAACTTCCTCAGACGGAAAGGTTAGGCTAATAAAACCAGTGCCACTCTACAAGTGTTGTTCCATTGCTTACAAACAGCCTTTGGAAAGCATGTCCAGAATCAGATTCATAATCATGAATATGCCCATGTTATTTTATGTCTGTGATATTTTGGGTTCTGTAAATTGGCTCAATGCCATTGATGGTATTTGCTTGGTCTAGAAAATGAGCACTATTTAACATTGGTCCAGAGGCTTCACACACACAGCAGCACCTGGCCTGCTGAGACTGGTGGGGAATTCCCTCATGCAGAGTGTTCTCCATCTGTTGTTGTCAAAGTTGTCTTGTGTCTAGAACAAGGCTGCCAGCTTTTGTACATTATGATAAGAACAAATCCTAACTATTTCATCGCTGTCAGGAATCTTTCAGGAACTAGTGCTTTACGTGTGATGACCGATGACAGTGAGAAGCGAGCCTGTGATAGAACATTTCCTGTCAATCAACCAATCATCTTTTTTTTTCCCTTTATTATTTTTTTATTTACAATGGGTTTTGAAAGGGTAATTTGGTAAGCCCAAGGGTCGCATACATTTCTCAGTCCATGGAGGAGCATGACATCCTTCAATTAAAGTAAAAACATGAAAATAGCCAAAATTGCTACAAGGTTTTCATACGAAAAAACCAACAGTGGCCTATAATTTGATTTCTACTGTACCAAATGCAATTTATTCTCAAGGTGCCATTTGATGCCTTTCAGACAAAGGAGTGGTTTTTGGTGCACCATTGACTGAAGAAGGAATAGCACAGATATATCAGCTCATCGAATACCTGGGTAAAAGTGAGTACAGTTGATCACTTTATAAACACACATAACATCTGCCATTTGGTGGACACTTTTGTTGAAAGCACTTTACAGCACCATAAATGCATGTCAGCCTTGAAAGTTTGTAAAATGCTTGTTTTTAACCATCATGTTTTCAAGGTTAGGCATATGCTAATTTGAATATACTCCTTGAAAAATGCTTGATTTTCAACATGATCTGGTCCGGTGTTTCATCGACACAATCACTCATGTAAACCAAACATTTTAATCCCTGAAATGAGACGATCCCGCCGTCATATTTACACAACACATGGAGGGGACAGCGGAGTGGCGGAGCTAGATTGACGAAATGAAAACGGGCATTTTCCCACTCTGCATCATGAGGGCGATCATCTGCTGTCAGTGCTCTCAAAGTGCTTGAATTTTATTCTTAAAAAGCTGTATGAACCCTGGCAGTTGGAATCTAATCCCCCATCAAATTGTTTCACGATTCTAGAAAATTAGACGTGTTACACGTTACAGGATATCCGCGGGGTCTTGAAAAGTATAGACGATTTTCACCAGAGCGCAACCCCACAGCACTTCCTTTTTCTCAGCATTCGGCAAACTGCAGAAATATTCACTCGACATCGTTACTTTTGTTTTCGCCGCTCAGCTCAGTTTTCACGGAATGGTCAGTCCTGCACTTGAATGTATTTTTTCTTTTATGTCCATATAGCAAACACTGCAACAGGAAGTGAGCGGGGGTTCAATTTAGAATGTTTTTGTTGTCAAGTTAAAGCCGTCTATTAAAGGTTGCTAAATCAATTTAGGGAAAATTAAGACCCTTAAAGAGTCTTAATTGCCATGTGAGAGATATTCAATTTTGTAGCTAATGTGCTGATGGTGTTAAATGAGCATAATATGATATCGTCGTCCCATATCGATCGCAGACCCCTGAATTGAATCGATATCGTATCGTGGCAGACTTTGTGATATCGGAAAATATCGCATCGTTGTCCAAAGAATCTATATAATATTGTGTCGTGATGAAACTTGTGATTTACACGCCTATCGTTGACGTGACGAAAATGGCGTTGCCATCTTGAAAAAGTCTTCAAAAAGATCTTAAAAGGTATTGAATTTAACTTCAGCATCCCTGCATATATACCCTGTGTTAATGCCTTTAATCTCTTTAGTTGTTCTTAAACTTAGTTGGGGAGCTGTGAATGGCCATGAGCTCACAGTCTATTTTTAGACGGGGATGATGTCATCTGCTGAAAGTGGACACTGTGGAGCAAACGCTGGAGTCAATAATTCATCTGTAAGCACTTTGTTCTTGCTGTCTGTCTACTTCACTCCCTTCCTCTCCACCCCATGTCTGCTACCTACCTATCCCCCCACCCCCCCCGTGCTCCCTCAGACCTGCATGTGGAGGGCTTGTTCCGTGTGCCGGGCCACAGCCTCCGGCAGGCGGCCCTGAGGGAGATGTTGAATTCTGGGGCGGAGGTGGATCTGGACACCGGCGACTTCCACCCCAACGATGCAGCCACGCTGCTCAAAGCCTACCTGGGAGAGCTGCCTGAGCCCCTGCTCACACACAGACACTACCATGCCCACCTGAAGATAGGAGGTATTAAGACACACACACGCACGCGCAATATATATATATATCCTTGCCATAGCCAGCATTGCATACAAAACACAATATAATTTAAATCCATTTAAAAGTAAGAAATTAATATATTGGGATCTGTGTCATACTGTAACCCCGTATCAACTGTGTCCAGAGCTGACCCAGTTGGACGATGAGGGGAATAAGACAGACGTGCCCAACAAGGAACGTCGGATCGAGGCGTTCCAGCTGCTTTTCATGCTGCTGCCCGCGGCCAACCGCAGCCTGCTGAAGCTGCTCCTGGACCTGCTGTACCACACCGCACGCAACCAGCACACCAACAAGATGTCTGCCATCAATCTAGCCACCATGTTCGCTCCGCACATCATCTGGCCCAAAAATGTAAGTACCTTCGGGACATTTTTGCTTCCCTCTTCTGTAGTTCTGTCCACTGGAAAACATATTATTTTAACTGGTAGAGACACATCAGAGAAGTACATTTTATATCGGTCCTTTACCGAATATATTAATAACCGCCCCAGTATGAGGATAGTTAAGTGAAGCAGCATGTCTGCAACTGTTTCCTTGACTTTGATTTGACATTCTTTTTTCTCTCTGTAATGTTTGTGTTACAGGTGATGCCCAGCGATCTGCAGGGAAATATCAAGAAGCTAAACAATGGCGTAGCTTTCCTTATCAAGCACTCTCAAAGACTTTTCAAGGTGAGCAGTTTTACAATCATTACTTTCAGAGCGCTTTACAAACACCAAAATATAGGCTATCGATAATCTATCTATCTATCTACAGTATCTATCTATCTATCTATCTATCTATCTATCTATCTATCTATCTATCTATCTATCTATCTACAGTATGTTCATCTCTTTGGTGGTGATGGCAATTTGAAATATTACCAGGTGCTCCTCTTAATCACAATGTGTTATTGACATGTCTTCCTTGTTATTTTTTCGTATGTATTTTCTTTGTTCACTGAGTGAGCACTTCAAGCCACTTGGCCTTGTGCCCATGGTTACATGTAACTCAAGCAGGATGATGCACGGGAGGAACACAGCAGAATTTACACCTGAAATCAATTGCTACTAAGTGTGATCAGCTGATACAGTTTGCATGATGCCATAATAAGAACTTATTGCGTTTCTCCTGTTGTATTGCACACATCTGATCCATCTGGAACAATGGCAATTCTCTCTCTCTATCTGAGTTAATATAATGTATGGTGGGAGTGCGGCAATTACTTTCTAAGTCACAATATGGTGCACTTGATTAGGTTTTCAAAACAATTGTGGTCTGTATGTACATTCAACAATGCATTCATTTTGTGTATTGTTTTTGTTTTGTGTACTTTCATTGAAGGCACCTGTTTATATCAAAGAATATGCCCGCTTATACTTCACAGGATCAAAAACCCTTCAGTCAAAGGTCAGTGAATCAATCTTTTTGTCTTGCTGGCTTGCTTCCTTTCTCTCTCACATAATATCTGACCTCTAGGATGACCTGACACTGTGACACATGTCTGACCTCTCTAGGATGACCTGACACTGTCACATATTATGTCTGACCTCTCTAGGATGACCTGACACTGTCACATGTCTGACCTCTCTAGGATGACCTGACACTGTCACATGTCTGACCTCTCTAGGATGACCTGACACTGTCACATGTCTGACCTCTCTAGGATGACCTGACACTGTCACATGTCTGACCTCTCTAGGATGACCTGACACTGTCACATGTCTGACCTCTCTAGGATGACCTGACACTGTAACATGTCTGACCTCTCTAGGATGACCTGACACTGTCACATGTCTGACCTCTCTAGGATGACACATGTCTGACCTCTCTAGGATGACCTGACACTGTCACATGTCTGACCTATCTACGATGACCTGACACTGTCACACATAATGTCTGACCTCTCTAGGATGACCTGACACTGTCACATATTATGTCTGACCTCTCTAGGATGACCTGACACTGTCACATGTCTGACCTCTCTAGGATGACCTGACACTGTCACATGTCTGACCTCTCTAGGATGACCTGACACTGTAACATGTCTGACCTCTCTAGGATGACCTGACACTGTCACACATAATGTCTGACCTCTCTAGGATGACCTGACACTGTCACATATTATGTCTGACCTCTCTAGGATGACCTGACACTGTCACATGTCTGACCTCTCTAGGATGACCTGACACTGTCACATGTCTGACCTCTCTAGGATGACCTGACACTGTAACATGTCTGACCTCTCTAGGATGACCTGACACTGTAACATGTCTGACCTCTCTAGGATGACCTGACACTGTCACATGTCTGACCTCTCTAGGATGACCTGACACTGTCACATATTATGTCTGACCTCTCTAGGATGACCTGACACTGTAACATGTCTGACCTCTCTAGGATGACCTGACACTGTCACATATGTCTGACCTCTCTAGGATGACCTGACACTGTAACATGTCTGACCTCTCTAGGATGACCTGACACTGTCCCATCACATATGTCTGACCTCTCTAGGATGACCTGACACTGTCACATATGTCTGACCTCTCTAGGATGACCTGACACTGTGTGCTGGGGCTAAGGCCGGGGATGTGGTAGCAGACTGTACCCCGCCCCCTTCCCCTTGCATCACAACAGGTGGAGGTGTGGTCAGCAGCGCCGGCTCCATGGCTGGCCCGTCTGTGGGTCAGAGCCACACTGAAACTGCCCTCAGAGAGCTGTTCCAGCAAGTCAGCAGCATGCCCGAGTCTGCCAAGAAGAAGAAACTCATCAGACAGGTACCATAGCATTGCTTCTACACGAGGGGTAAGGAACGTGTGGAGTAAAGTCCACCAACTCACTGTTTTAAGTGTGTCATATATATTCATATATTGATGGATTGATTTGTATGTGTCTCTGTGTGTGTGTGTAGTTTGAATCCCAGCCTTTGGTGACTCCTTCACTTGACGTTCAGACGCCGTTCAACAGGAACCATCGGCGCTCGCGCTCCTTTGGGGGAATTATCAAGGTATATTTACGATGCTCCTCCATTCTGTTCACTGTTCATACTGTCTTGTTCTCTATTTTGTGGCGCTGCACAAGACACCCCTCAAAACATCCCCCCTCCCAATAAATTATGAATTATTATAATGGTTGTTATGATATGAATATATTGTTTGTGAAACAGAGGAGGGTGTTGGGGAGCCAGTCGTCAACCGAGAAGCAGAGACTGGTGAGTCCCGCACCCAGCGGGTCAGTGGACCAGGGAAAAGAAAACGCCAGCGCTGGGAGGAGTGAGTATGGCATCATCACACGCCACCACAAACATATAATGTTGCGAATAACTTCTCAGTCTGTTACTCTTACAGAATACTAGAGAGCATTGAGGCATGGTAGAGAATAAGTAGTTTAATTTACAATTCAAAGTGAGAATCTGCTCCTTGTGTAACGTAGGAACCATAGAACCGTCACCACGGTTAGCATAGATCATCACCTAGTGGTCCTATAGCTCAGTGTGTACAATATGACACTAACAATGCATTGTTACTGCTAGGGCCAATCACTAAAAATATGCATCCATTACTGTTGCATTGTTAGATGGTGGGAGATGTTGGGAGAGCCTGATTCACTAGAGTAGTTTTCCCTGTGAATGTGCTGGAGGACTTTCTGGCACCTCTAGCCATCTGTGGCTCACCACAGGAAAGCATGGCCTGACGTTCACCCAGTAGAGCTTACATTGCTAATGATGCTTGATGGGCTGAGCTGAAAGTATTAGAAATCACCTCTAACATTCTCTTCTCCCCCATCTTTCCATCTCCTCCAGGATTGCTTTCTTCGTAAACGGCCGTGAGCTTCACCCAGTCAGGAGCCACTGTTAGGTTAAGGGATCTTGTGACAAATTATATATTTTTCTCCCCGTTATTTACCAAACTGTGCTATAGCATAGTGTTTGTGATGGACTGTTGCCATGTCCACCTCAGGACTTACATTTTCGGACTCATTTTAGAATTCATATTGACTGATTTTATTTTATTTTTTACTACTGTGTTTGCCTCATTTTTAATACAAGGCATCTCGTGCGCTGCGCGCGCTCGATTTCCACTGATGACATCATCAGTGATGCACAATCCAATGCCTCCGTGTGCGTTTGTGTGTGTGTGTGTGTGTGTGCCCCCTTATGACATCACTGATGACATCACTTCCAGTTGAGTGACATCACTTCCGGGACAACAGGGACACAAAATTAAAACTTTGCCCTCATTGCCAAATTTATAGATATAGATATTTTGTTCAAGTTCTCGAATCTAGTGCATCAAATGTGATGATAACAAGGTTATGCAATGTGCCTGCATGGTTATGCAATATATGGGTAAGGGTTTAAATGTACTTTTTGTCTGTTTTAAATGTTTTATTTGCCCCTAAGTTGTGGTGGCTGTAGCTACATTGGCAGTCAGTGTAGACTGTTGAATAGACTGTTACTCTTAGAAAAACACTGGTGAATTCAGAGTTTGTGCCTTATGTGACATTATCTAGAGCTACTGTATAATGGTTTTTGTTTAATTTAACTTTATTTAAGTATATGTTTGATTTATTTTCTTTTTTCATAAATAGTCTATATAGCTTTGAGAGTATGTTAAAATACCTTTAATTAATTCACTCAAGTGTCAGTAAAGTGAGGGAGTGACGGGTAAGTGAGAGAAGGAAGTGCTGAAGTGAGGACTTTCAGTATGTTTGGGAATGAAAGACCAAAGGACTATGACATGTGTTTGTACAGTTGGTGTGAACTTTTCTGGGGAGTGATTTTCTTTAGCCAAAGCCTTAAGCTGTTGACACTGTGATACATCCTTTTATTTAAAACTACTGCTTAATTTTTTATACAGCTTTTATTTTTTCTCAGCTCTGTTTTAATTCTCATGTCAATATGCATTCCCCCCCCCTATTATAGGGCCCTATATGCATATTATATTTTTATATATATATTTTAGGTCTCTGCAAATGTTCAGCTATGCAATATTTGCATTTCATTTGGCTGTCTATTTTTATTTTTTTATGTTGGCTTTGGTTGTTACCCAGGTACTTTATGAGAGATTTCCTGGTGGATATCTTTTCTGGAGATTATAGGCTTCCTCTTTCTGTAGTAGCTTCATTGTCTGCTTCGCCACACTGTTTACAATTGAATTCTAGAAAATACATTTGAATCATAATGTGATGCATGACACATGGTCTGATTTACGCACCATGTAGACTGATATTGATGCTACTGTGAAGCTATGCAATACATCTTAATTAAACGCCATGAAGCCATGATCATGAGTTATCTGTTTATTTGAAGACTCATGTCGATGGACAGTCGCCAGCCGCTTCTTTCACCTGACAGCAAGGAGTTTCACCGTAAATGCATTTTTTTTTTTACCTCCACACGACCCAGACGCCCCAAATGTTCAAGTCTTGTCATTTCTGCTTTCCCTTCCTTTTCATTTGTATGGTGTTTCTATCTGCAGCAGCAGGATGCAGTTCTACTCACAGCCACAAGGAGATGCTGTTTAGAAGCAAATAATTAGTCCTCCAAACCACTTGAAAATCCAATGGTCACAGGCCAGTTGTGTTTAAGACATGCCCATCACCATGCAACTCCATAGCTGTTACCTAATTAATGAGATAAAAGTGCTTTGCCACAGTTCACTGTCTTAAATAAGATAACATTTCCTGAGTGCTCAAACTGGATGTGGTCTTGGTTGTCCTTCAGTGGATGATATGAAACAGTGAAACCTAATTCACTTAATTATTATTTAGTTATTGGTTGTTTTTCAGGCTTCAGTTTTATTCAACAAAAATTATCAGTTTATATGAGTAAGACAGAAAAAACTTCACCCCACCCCCCCACCCCCAAAAATCAATAATCTTTGCAATGAAAATTATATTTGATTGTATCTTTGTCTAAAAAAGAGAGCATAAATGCACTATCCAGTCTCCACTATTTCATTTGTCTTGCTTTGCCCTCACCCCAGCTCAGATGGAACATGTCCTGTCCTAGGCTCTAGGTTGGGAAGGTTGGGAACCCCTGACCTAGAGCACTAAAAGACTGCAAACTCTGAAAACTTAGTATGCCTATTGCAGCAAATAACATCTCACACACACAAAAGCTCAAAAGGAAACAAAATTATTCCAAAAACATTACTGCTCTATTTGCAATAAATGTTTTGCCAAAACGGAGTAATTAAAAAAAAGAAAATGTTGCATGAAGCATGAAGGGTGAGTGGGCAGAGAGTCAGAGCAAATAGCAAAGAAAAGGCATCTCCACAATAGGAGGAATGCCCCAGTGTGTCATTATGGTGTCCATGTCAATGCATGTTTGGTATTGTAAGTATATGTTGTACACATCTGTTAGCAGGGGCCTGCTCTGTCTCATGTTCTGTAAATATACAACAGCCATGATAGGAATAGTATTGTTCTCCGGTCAAAACTCAAATCAAGGAGGTTTTATTTAGCATTCCTCTGCTCCAGAAGGGGCCTTATGACTGTAAAACGACTCAGACATACTGTAATCAACTATCCATTATCTGGTGTGCACACAAAACCCACAAACGTACTATGTGGATTTTTTTTTTTAACATTTATGTCAAAAAATGTATTTCCTGCAAGCTATTGCTGTCTATTCCTCCATATCGTAAAGGTTATTTCTAGTGAGCCAAACAACAGATGGACGACAGCATGGTGCGTTTGTGTTACAAGGGGAAACCAGAGAATTTGAGGATGACATTTTGCGAGAGCGTGCAAAGCTCCCAGCGTTGTCTTGTTGACACCTCGGAGCTTTCATTTCTAGCTTTGGATGAGAGTTCTACGAAAACGTGGATGGAACTCCACTCAGGCTACAGGAATAATGTGAATTCTTAAATTGACCGAAAGTTAATTTATTTCCGAATCTAAATCCATTGTTAGAGAGGTCTTCTGTTTTGCCAATTCTCCTCTCCCAGACTAATTATTGCAAATTGCTACCATGTCCTCCCACGCCTTTGAGAATAATTCCTGCAGTGTATTTGTGTGCATTCCTATCATGGCTCTGTGAGGGAGCAGAGGGACGTTACCACCACCCCCCATTACCACTAAACACCACTGTCTCCTCTTTAATTAGACAGTCATGCAAGCAAGATCTACACTGCACTGACACTTTTACTGGGCCAGATGGAGCTCTTTCTGAGGTGTGTGTGTGTGTATGTGTTATATATGGTATTCCTACCTGCATCTGCACATGGAATGGATGCATTGGCTTAGTACACTCACATACTGTAGGAGTCAAACTTTTGGACCCACTTTTTTTTTTTTACACTATTTTAACCCAACCCCCCCCCCCCCCCCTCTCTCTCTCTCTCTCTCTCTCTCTCTCTCTCTCTCTCTCTCTCTCTCTCTCTCTTTTTTAAATTGGGGATTGGAGTGAGACCACATTTGTAAAATGGTTATAGAATGGTTTTACTTTGTCAAAGTGATTCAGCTAGGCCACATTTAAAATCAGGAGAAACATAACATTTCACTTGGACCAAAACAATAACATTATCTTTTGAAAAAAATGATTTTTTAAAAAAAATATATTTGTTTTATACTCTGCACCAGACAGTGTTAATCAAACTTTTTCACATCAAGCCCCTGATAATATTTTGTTACAGGGAGCCCCAGCTGACAATATGTTTTGTCCCAGGGTCCCCCAGCTGATAAGATTCTGCCCCAGGGTCCCCCAGCTGATAAGATGTTATCTTTTGTGAAAAGCCCCTCCCACTCTCCTGGCCCTGTGTCTGCAGGAGTCTGGTGTTGGGGTCATTGGGCTGATTGGGTGCACCTGGGCCCAACCTTCAGACCATTCAGTCTCTCTCCCTCCTCAGTCCTCACTGATGCACATCCCACCCAAAGCTAAAGACACTCACTTTAAAGTAATGAATGATATTTATCCATGTAATGAGTTTCTGAGACAAAGATTTAACCTTGATATGAACAACTGTAGATTTTGTGATTCTGATATTGAGACTGTAGAGCATCTGTTTTTTGTTTGTAATTACTCTAGATTTTTTTGGGAACTGTTTCAAAATTGGATATCTGAAAAAGACCCTCAATCACCCAATTTAGAATATAAAATATATATTTGGAGTTATAAGGAAAGATAAACAAATTGAAATGATGTACAATAGTTTAATTATTATGGCTAAACAATTTATTCACTGATGTAGATTTCAAAATGCCAGACCCCTGTTCTTAGTATTCATGAATGAGATAATTAACTTTAAGAAAGCCTTGAAATATGTTAAAACCAAACAAGCATGGAGTGCCAAAACATGCATATCTTGATTCCTGTTTAGAACTCTGACTTATTGTTTTTGTTTTATTTCTTTTATTTTATTTCTTTGTTGTTTATTTGATTGTTTGATCCAATTTTGTAAATGCTCAGTCTGAATTTCTGTATACAGTAATGTTTGTTATTGCCTCACTGATGCAGCTTTTGTTCTGTCAATTTGTTTAATATAGTTTGTGTTATTGGAGTTATTTTCCCTTAGTTTGGTTAATAAATTGTTTTAACTTTTACTGTATTCCCTTGAGCAAAAGTTAAAACAATAATTTATTAACTAAAACTAAGGGGACAACACAAACTACAAGGAGGAGGGAGAGAGAATGAATGGTCTTGAAGGTCCAGTGAGTGCACTGACTGGGCCGAGGTGCACCCAATCAGCCTAACCCCAACAACACCAGACTCCTGCAAGACACAGGGCCAGGAGAGTCACACTTTTAGCTAGATGTATTATTACAGAAAGTGTATGGAATCCATGACCACATTCTTTCTGTCATTGTTACTTGTGGTTGGCATTCTAGTGGACAAAAATACACTTATTGCTGGGGACCCCATGGAAGCCTGTCAAGGGGACCCCTCGCGCCGCGGTCCCTGGACCCTACTACTTTGACGTCTCGAGACTCTCCATGCTCGAGACAGCTTTGTCGTGTTTTCAACTATGGACACTGGTTTTGAGGTAGGCTAACCTCGTTTGCAACTAACTTAATGTTAGGTAACTAACGCTACTACTTAGTAAAGTATGTTACCTTGCCAAATTACTGTATAAAGTTGAAGTGAAGTCTGATAAATTATTCCTAACGGTAACGTGTATATCCCATAATATCTATTCCGACCTGTTCATTATGGAAAGCTAGCCTAGCTGTTAGCACGTCAGGTGACGTTAGCGTTAGCTAGTAATGTTAGCCAACAGACTGAAGTTCCCTTTTGAAACAGTTTGTATGCTGTGGTTACATGCTGCCACTCCGACGTGCTGCCACTCCGACGTTCTGCCACTCCGAAATTTCGGCACTCAGAAAGGGATCATGTCTCTGTTCCCCGGGTTCTATATTCCCCGTTTTTCACGCCAAACCTAACCTCCCCCCATGCCTAAACCTAACCTCCCCCAGACCCTAACCCAAAACCTAACCTCTCCCACCCCCACGCCTAAACCTAAGGTCGGCATTGTGGCTTCTAAGGTGAACGACCGCCAGTCCGAATAATGGAAGTTAACGTTCGGAGTGGCAGGGCTTCGGAAAGGCAGTCAGTAGCCGTATGCTGTTAACGCACGTTAACAAGTTAGCTAGCCTCGCTAGCTTGTTTACCTGCGTAAATTAGCTCGGGTGTGCGTATGCTCACGTTAACAATTAAGTTAGCTATCGTTAGCCTCGCTAGCTTGTTTACCTGCGTAAATTGGCTCGCGCGCGCGCCTGCGGCGGGTACAAACATGTCACCCTTTTCACAAGTTTGCAGGTGATGTTATTATTGTATACATCAAAACTATGAAATAAATTAAATGGAATAATTCTGCAGTGACCAAAAAAGTCTTTATATTTGTGTGTTCAGACATTTCTTTTGTTCTTACACTAATTCCTGCTCCCTCTTTCTCTGTTTCCTCCCACTCCCTTTGTCAGCCAAAGTGATGGGGGTTCCAGGTCCTTGTGACTGTGCCAGCCCATGGTCCACCCAGGCCCAAAGCAGAGCCCTCTGGAGCCCAGAGTGGGCCGGGCCGGGCCTCGCAAGCTGCTTGGGGGGAAGAGTTCAGTTTCCTACTCTGAGCTGAGTCATCCTCATCCTCTCTCCACAGCCTCAGACCCCTTACACACCGCCCGCGAGCCTAAGCGATAAACTCGCGTGTACTCGCATGTACTCCCACATCGCCCTGCAGCTTGATTGGCTGCCTTGCTGTATTTCCGTCTTCAATTGGTCTATTTCGGTTTTGGCCCCTCCTCTCGTCTTGCCGCCTGCGATTTCCTCCCCCAGGTATCCCAGCATGCTTTGCAAGCTGGTGAGCGACAAGATGGCAGCGAGGGAAGGAGGGGCATTTCGAAATCGACCAATTGAAGACGGAAATACAGCAAGGCAGCCAACCACACTGTAGCAGCGGGGCAGGGCTGACTGGGCGAGTGCGAGTTCATGCGAATTTATCGCGGGCGGTGTTGTAGGAGCCGTCAGGTCGCCTGGGTCTGCTGAGCCGTCCTCTCTCCACGTCCTCAGGTCGCCTGGGTCTCCTCTCTCCACGTCCTCAGGTCGCCTGGGTCTCCTCTCTCCACATCCTCAGGTCGCCTGGGTCTCCTCTCTCCACGTCCTCAGGTCGCCTGGGTCTCCTCTCTCCACGTCCTCAGGTCGCCTGGGTCTCCTCTCTCCACGTCCTCAGGTCGCCTGGGTCTCCTCTCTCCACGTCCTCAGGTCGCCTGGGTCTCCTCTCTCCACGTCCTCAGGTCGCCTGGGTCTCCTCTCTCCACGGCCTCAGGTCGCCTGGGTCTGGTGATGAAGTGCGAATGAAATGGACATCACTATTCATGTGGAAGTGTGTCATGAAACCTGTAATTACAGTGTCAGCAATGTCAGACCTAACATTTCCACAGTTCTATTATGTCAACCTCTTTATATTACATACTCATTATATTATTATATATATATATTTTTTACAAATTATTTTAGTGTTTTTTTTTTTAAAATATAACTAATGTTCTAGACTCCGTTCTTAGTCTCTCTATCTGTGGCCTGGAAGCTGCTGCATATCCATCACTTTCCCTTTGAGTCCAGTTGAAGGAAGGTATGGCTCTGGCATTAACAGAACAATTGTGCGCCAGAATATTTCACAAAAGCTGTTCCTCTCCTAAAGCGCAGTAACAGAGCAGTTAATTAAGTGGTGATGTGTATTGTTGTGTGCTTATGGATATTTGTGTGGCTGATCATAATATATGTCATAATAATATATAATGCATATCTCTCTGCCTGTGCCTGCCTGAAAATATTGAGTTCTGATTTGTTGTGGTGTTTGTCTCCAGCATTTCACGGATGTTTGCACGTCTGTATCTCTGTGTGTTTTCTTTCCAGCTCCCGCTCGTTGGCATGGTGAAGCAACCCGCTGCAGCCTCTCTGCCTGTGTGGCCACAACTCCGTCTACATGTTAAGACTAACACTCACACATTATTTACTGCAGCTCTCTGCCTCTGAGGACTGAGGTGTTGATTCCTCTCTTCCCTCGTGGACTTCCCTCCTTCGTTACACTCTCCCTTCAGGCTGGGGTTACACGGTGTCATGCAGGTTAGCTCTCTCTCTCTCTCTCTCTCTCTCTGGGGGGTTCCGCCTGGAGGCAAACCTGAGGAGTAAAAGAAAGAAAGAGAGAGAGAGAGATACTCGGGATAGGTTTATTGTGATTAGAAGAGAGGGAATGAGAGAGGGACCCGGAGAATGAGAAGAGTGAGTTCAGGCAGGGTTCTGTGGGTGGGGGTGTGAGGAGTGGGGGAGGAGAGGAGGGGGAGGGGTGGAGTCGGGGGCTCTGCTATTTGTAGATCCTTGTGATGGATGACTGGTGTGTGTGTGTGTGTGTGTGTCTAAAGGAGAGAGAGACTGTTTTTTTTCTTTCTGCTCTTTCCCTATTCCCCCTCTCTTCAGGCGAGCAGAGCAGAGCGCGGCTGAGTGACTGAGAGGACACAGAGAGACGCAGACCAGAGCGCAGCTGAGTGACTGAGAGGACACAGAGAGACGCAGACGTGTGCAGACCAGAGCGCAGCAACTCCACAAAGACCAGAGACGAGGAGAGTTTGCAAAGGAGATAATAAGATAGGCTTTTTTTTTTAGTTCCTCATCAGAACTGATAAACAGTAGTGGATATCAAAGCTTGAGCAAAAAGACATCTAGAAGAACAAAAAAAGGACTTCCCAGCTAAGAAGAAAATAATAGCACGTTCATTTTTAAATGTATTTTTTCCCCTATACCCACCACAAATTGACAGTGATTTAAGGGACTTGTGGGGTGTAGCAGGACTCTATACCCACCACAAATCGACAGTGATTGAAGGGACTTGCGCGGTGTAGCAGGACTCTTGTTTTTTGGACATTAAGAAGAAGGTGGACACAGAGTAGGTTTAGGCTGCAGTGGTGCTGATCATGCCCGTTAGAGGAAGCTGCTGTGGGGCAGGCATGGGCAGGCTGGCCGTGCTGCCCCTCTGGATGTGGGCGCTGGTCCTCGCTGCCCTGCTCATGGGCTATGCCAGCGCCTGCCCAGCGCTGTGTACCTGCAGTGGCACCACAGTGGACTGCCATGGCCTGGGGATCAAAACCATGCCAAGGAATATACCCCGCAACACCGAAAGACTGTGAGTACCCTAACCCTAACCCCGCAACACCGAAAGACTAGAGTACTGCTTCTGTGTGTGAGAAAGTGACTGTCTGCTAAGCTTCTCTGTCTGTATGCCTGTTTGCCCGTCTATTTGTTTCTGCTAGATTGTAGTGGCAGACTTTGATGAGACTGAGAGAGAACAATAGCAATGCCTGTAAAGCTGGATGTGTCTGTCAGTCAGTCAGTCAGTCAGAGAGACAGACACAGACAGTCAGACAGACAGACAGACAGACAGACAGACAGACAGACAGACAGACTCAGACAGACAGTCAGTCAGTCAGTCAGTCAGTCAGTCAGAGAGACAGACACAGACAGACAGTCAGTCAGTCAGTCAGACAGACAGACACAGACAGACAGTCAGTCAGTCAGTCAGTCAGTCAGACAGACAGACAGACAGACAGACAGACAGACAGTCAGACAGACAGACAGTCAGTCAGTCAGTCAGTGGCGTTCCAGTCAGGTATAAATAGGCATGAGGGACTGGAAAGAGCAGGAGCAGATGTGTGCCTTTCACATGTGGGCATCATTTACATACCTGACAGTTTGTGTGTGTTTGCCTGCATGCGTTTGTGAAGACGTGTGTTTGAATGCCGAGAGCAATTGGATGGACTCAAAATTGTGCCTCACATTTGCAATGCAAGATAGATGTAGATTTGGAGTGTAAAATTTCAATTTTCAGTCTTTTTAAATCTTAAAACAATTCAGAAATCAGATTTGATGCCTGGTTTTTTAACTCTAATCACGACAGTTAGAGTAGATCCTGTTGTATTTGGGGGTACCTTTCCTCCACTGATATCAAGAGTCCTGTCTGTGTACCACTGTTTGCCCCCCCCCACTCTCTCTTTCACTCTCCTACTTCTGCCCCCTCCAACCCCCCCCCCCATCTCATACCCATGAATACTCACTCCCCAAATTGTTAAACCATGTAGAAAATTAAGCAAATCTGCTCCTTAAGTGAGTCTTGCCGCACGAGGAGGATCTGCGTAGCTGTCTTGTCAAAGGGAGGGAGGATGAGAGAGAGGTGAGAGGCTGACGTCTGCTCGCAGGCGTGGAGTTTCTCCCCTCTCTTCTCTGACGTTCTTCTGAAATATTCATCTGTAAATCAGAAGCGAGGAGTGCGAGGGGGAAAATAGATTGTTCTATTTCAGCTTTTAGAATATCAGTGGTGAATAAAACATGTGGTGGGAAGGAACGGAGGAGAGAGAGCCTCTCTAGTCGGAGGAGGAGGCGGCGGCGGCGCTGGCATAGCGGCCCTGCTTGACTGCATATTTTATGCGTTTCATATTTAATTTCTAAGAACACCTTTTTTTTTTTCTTCTTTTCCTGGCGCTCGGCATGTTTCCGGGTTTGCTTCTCTATGTGCGCACGCTGCCTGGTTCACACGGGAGCAGGAGAGGAAACATGCTCATTTAGTGGTTTCCTTTGACATGAATGGCCATTCAGGCTGCAGATATCCCCCTGCCCCTCCACTCAACAGCATGTCTGTGTTCAAAGTTGTTTGTGCATTCATAGGTCAGGCTGCACAGAGCGGAGGGGCTTTTCTAGGTGCTGTAGCCTCTCTCTCTGTGTGTGTGTGTGTTTTCAAGCTCATCCAGGAGGACCGTGCATTTTAAACGTTATTGCGCGTAAAGGTCGCGTGTAATTTATTCCCGGGTCATTGGTTGTCTTTGTGTGTGTGTGGCGGTGCGTGGACTAGCTGTGTGTGTGTGTGTGGCGGTGCGTGGACTAGCTGTGTGTGTAGGTCATGTAGAAGATAGTTGGTCTCCATGGAGAGGTAACTTAACAATGGCGACTATCCCCGTTCTCCTTTTATATAGGGTGATTCATCAAGGTGATTGCGCAAGTCAGCCCTCTCCCCACCCTGCCCTGTGTGTGTGTGTGTGTGTGTGTGTGTGTGTGTTTATGCGAGTGAAGGTGCACTGCACACAGCCACTGCTGCTGGGGGTCACCGATGAGTAATCGCCAATCAAATTTTTATGGAGTTGTCCCAGAGGTTGCAGACCCCTCGACTTAAGGATAAAATGTTACGCCAGCCGTTTTGTCAGCAGAAATTAATTTAAATGACTGTGATTTCAAGAGTGTAACCTTACCCCGAAGGTACTTGCTTTTATGGAGGGAGGAGGGGAGAAGGGGGAGAGCGAGAGCGAGAGCTGCGAAGGAGAGCGGGCGAGAGAGAGAGAAGAGCGATGAATGCAAAGTCAGAAGCCGTTAGCATTAGTAGGCTAATTGATCTTGTTGCACTTCTCCTTGCTGGTCCCTGTATATGGATATATGTGTGGATAAGTACGTGTGTGTTTGCACTTATGTGTGTGATGGTTTTGAGGATAGTGTGCGTGTGTTAAGGAAGGAGGGGGTTGGTTTTAGGAGAATGTGTGTGTGTGTGTGTGTGTGTGTGTGTGTGTGTGTGTGTGTGTGTGTGTGTGTGTGTGTGTGTGTGTGTGTGTGTGTCGGGGGGAGGTGTTGAGACAGACAGCAGAATTC
>NC_139647.1:2577220-2593871 GCF_964638095.1 Poromitra crassiceps | reverse complement strand
CACAGACTAGGGCGACAGGGTGGTGTGGTGTGCCTGGGCTTTACCATGCTAGCTGTGTGTCTGTGTGTATATTGGGGAGGGTATGACCTCTATGGGTCGGCAGCATGAGCTAACAGTGGGTTGACCTTTGATCTTGTTGACCCCTGGACAACCCTAAGGGGGGGGGGGGCAGGAACAAAGGTTTATCTTTACGGTCAGCTGCCAGCCAGCCTGTCAGTCTAAAACCAACCCCAGCTGCTTTACCTCCACCACCCTCTCTCTCTCTCTCTCTGGCACTGAGAGGCTGGCTGGCACCAATTGGCACCTCACATCTGTGCCTGTGTGTGTGTGTGTGTGTGTGTGTGTGTGTGTGTGTGTGCGTGCGCGTGGAAAAGCATATTAATAGAGAAACAATTATTAATAGAGAAACAATCAGAAAAGTGGACAGAAAGAGAGCACAGACATTCAGACTCTGTTCAAAAAAAGTTTCCTCAATTCAAAAGCACTCATCTCTTTTTTTCACTTCCATCTAAATTCATGAGGCAGAGATGAGGAGGTGAATTGCACTTTTCTCTCTGTGTTTATGGAGTGCGAACAGTGATTAGCATTTATATGTGATGGGCAGGAGGAAGGCCAGACTGCTGAGTTACAGCAGTGTGGTGGAGGAAGAGGAGGAGGAGGAGGAGGAGGAGGAAGAGGGAGGAGGAAGAGGAGGAGACAGGAGAGCTGAGGCCTTCAACACAGAACAGTTGTGTTCTATGTAATAAAGCTGCTTTTCTCTCCTGCCCGGCCCTGTGTTATTATAACACTTCCACAACCATCCAAGGCTGATTTTTTTCTGCCCCAGCTTTGGCAGCGTAGGTGAGGAAAGGCTGTGTGTGTGTGTGTGTGTGTGGGTGTGTGTGTGTGTGTGTGTGTGTGTGTGTGTGTGTGTGTGCATTCATTACGCTTGAGCAATATCTGAAATTTTATGGTACCGTCTTGCCAAAATATCACAATATACGAGGAATCGGCGTGACGTCACGAGACCGCAAAACACCCGGAACCAGCAGAGCAGTTAACTAGTATGAGTTGTGCCAAACAAACGTTAATACTGTATCTCAAAAACTATAGATCACATGGCTTATATTTTGACATTCTGAGTGAGAGCAGAAGTAGCTCAAGAATTTGATGTATAATATATGCACGTCATGTTAAAGTTGTGTGAACTGTCGCAGTTTTTAAAATGTAAACAACATAGTCGCAGCTAGAGTGAGATCTGCTGACTCCATAGGGTCTCATTACCGTTTCCACCCAGTGACGCGGTTTGTTTACCAAAAATGCTGCTCGGCTGATCCCTCGTATACAACATTATCATGATCCAAATGACAGCAACACTTCTAAGAATTATTATTATTGTTTTCAACAGCCAAGAAATTCAAACAGATCAAACATTGGAGGAAACAATGTGCATTTATTTGCTGTAATGTTTTACTCTTTGCTGCAGTTTCCAGAAAAAGTGATTGTGCAAAACGGAATGTACTTCAATTTAAAAGACAGTTTTCACTTCAAGTGACCCACCTCCCCCCCCGAACTATCCTACCACTAGGATATCAATATCGTGCGAAATATCACAATGTTTACGAAATATTGCAATCTTCGATAATATTGAATATCAGCCCAAGTCCTAGACTATTCATGTTTGTTTGTGTATGACTGACATGATGTAGTTTGAAGCCTGCAGCACTGATACTGTCCAACTATGCTGTTCAGCCCGCACACACACACACACACACACACACACACACACACACACACACACACACACACACACACACACACACACACTCTCAGCCATCTTTCCCTTGATCCTGCCAGCCAATTGTAAAGGCTTGGAGCCCACCTCACTTCCCTCTGATTCTCTGACCCCCTGCCTACCTTTCCTCTTTCCTCCACCCACCCCTGTACGCATCCACCCATCCCCTGCCTCCACCCCACCCACTGCACGCATCCACTCATCCCCTGCCTCCACCCACCATCCCCTGCCTCACTTACCCCCTGCCTCCACCCCCTGCACACAGAGGACCACACCAGAGGCCAGACCCTCATTTTACTTTCTGAGCCACCTTGGAAAACTTTCCTGGCTGCTGTCTCTGCTTCCTTTGCCAAGATTCCACACTGTGCCCCCGGCCCCGCACCACTGCCCTGTGTGTGTGTGTGTGTGTGTGTGTGTGTGTGTGTGTGTGTGTGTGAGGTGTTATAGCCACCTTGAGTACACATGCTACAAGAAGCTTGCCACCCAAACGCCCACATCGCTAAACCTCTCTGCACTTGGTAACAAGCAGGAGTGACAGTCCGCAGGCCCATAACAAGTCAGCTAGCTTCTAAGTCTCTCTCTCTCTCTCTCTCCCTCTCTCTCTCTCTCTCTCTCTCTCTCTCGTGTGCTCTCTCTCTCTCTCCTCTCTCTCTCTCTCTCTCTCTCTCTCTCTCTCTCTCTCTCCCTCTCTCTCGTGTGCTCTCTCTCTCTCTGTCTCTCTCTCTCTCTCGTGTGCTCTCTCTCTCTCTCTCTCTCTCTCTCCCTCTCTCTCTCTCTCCTCTCTCTCTCTCTCTCTCTCTCTCTCTCTCTCTCTCTCTCTCTCAGGCAGCTGATGGAAAACCAGATCGGGGTGATCGAGCGTGGAGCTTTTGATGACATGAAGGAACTGGAGAGGCTGTGAGTACCACCCGGGGTCGCTTGTTAGAACACCAGAAATAACATATTTCTCTCTTCTTATTTCTTTATTTAACTGCACCACTGGGCTTAATTTCACGTCAGTCAGTTGAATTTCAAAATGACATTTTCACCCCCTTCGTCCGCCTAACTGCACGAGTAATAAGGATGTGTCCTCGTTACGTTGAGGGTAATGTGAATAACAGAGGAGGAATCAAGTCAACCGTAAGTGGTGGATGGAGTGTGAGCTACTTCCTGGTCATTGCGTTGTGGTCAGCTGGTGCATTGTGGTCAGCTGGTGCATTGTGGTCAGCTGGTGCATTGTGGTCAGCTGGTGCGTTGTGGTCAGCTGGTGCATTGTGGTCAGCTGGTGCTGAATGGGTATAGTCTAGGCTGGGGGGGGGGGGGAGGGGGTCCGTTTGTTTTTATTAGCTTTGCCCACCAGGAATGCCGTCAGTGGCTTGTGTGGGCTCAGCCTGTCGGGCCCCACCGCACCGCAGTCCCTGGCTCATCTGGACAGCACCAGAACAAACAGAGCCGACCACACCTCAGCCCAGGCTCATTAGCAAATCAATAGCGCTAACCCACAGACACGTGCGCAGCAGATGACTTTATGGACGCATGCAAGGCGTGCGCACACACACACGCACACACACACACACACACACACACACACACACACACACACACAGCGGTTAACTTATAAAAGGACTTTCCCCCTGATCTGAAACCCACAGTAACAATTTACATGACCGAATTTGAGGCGCGTGCTCGCCGTCTGTCTGCGCCGCGCCGCTCTGCGTTCTCTCCTGCCCCATATTCCACTGATCCCAAACGTTGGCTAGACATGAGCATGTGGCAGACCACTGTGGAAAGCTCTCATGATGTAGAAAGCCACTAACGCAGCAGGCAGCAGGTACACTTCACAACCATTAACGCCCGTTAAGTCTCCACCTCAGCTGGCCACGCCCCCCTCTCCTCTGTGTGTACAGTGCACATGGCCCAGGCCACGCCCCTCTCCTCTGTGTGTACAGTGCACATGGCCCAGGCCACGCCCCCTCTCCTCTGTGTGTACAGTGCACATGGCCCAGGCCACGCCCCCTCTCCTCTGTGTGTACAGTGCACATGGCCCAGGCCACGCCCCCTCTCCTCTGTGTGTACAGTGCACATGGCCCAGGGCCCAACATCTGTCCACATGTTGCCTGAGTGACTCTCACATCCACAGCCTCGCACTCCCCCATGTGCCTCCAAACGGGCCCAATCACAGGGCAGAGAGAGGGCTGCGGTTCCCAACAGATTAGCAACAGCCTGTTCCTCATTGGCTATAATTGTTGTATTTGCATAAAGCCTGCCAGTCTCGGACGTTAGTCGTTTGACACGGAGAGGAGTCTGATGCTGCCAACCAACCACCCGTCCTGTCAATGCTGCTTTGAGCCTGAATGATGCTCATCCATCTCTTTTGAAGTGATTTAGAAAGGCCTTGTTTTGAGAGCTCTCCACAGATACAATCTGCTGCTGCTGTTCACATAACTGATGGCTCTAATTCACTTGTCGGAACGGGAATGTTGCTGCTCCGTCTGGGAAAGTTAGTCAGCAGAGCAGAGCAGAGCGCTGGATTCTTCTCGGCACAGTGTTGTCATTAATTTCACTGTGCAGAGATAATTTACGGGACTGTCTGTCTCTGACTAGCAGTTTAATTTCCCTGAACTTTCTCTTGGATATTTATGTGACATTCAGCGCAGCACTGAAGTACAATAGAGCCTGCGGGCGGAGCGCATTCTACAGCAGCTAGCAGAAATGATTCACGCCCGCTCAAGGACACGCACACACATGCACACGTGCATGCACGCCGGCACACGCACACACACGCGTGCACGCACTCACACACACACACACACACACACACACTGATTGGTTGATCATATGTTTTCCCTGCTGCAGGCGTCTGAATCGTAATCAGCTGCAGCAGCTTCCTGAGTTGCTGTTTCAGAAGAACCCTGGCCTGTCCCGACTGTAAGTACCCCGCACTTTCTAACCTCAGTCCATGCTCACCCAGTGCACACTCTCTCTGTCACACCATGCTCACCCAGTGCACACTCTCTGTCACACCATGCTCACCCAGTGCACACTCTCTGTCACACCATGCTCACCCAGTGCACACTCTGTCACACCATGCTCACCCAGTGCACACTCTGTCACACCATGCTCACCCAGTGCACACTCTGTCACACCATGCTCACCCAGTGCACACTCTGTCACACCATGCTCACCCAGTGCACACTCTCTCTGTCACACCATGCTCACCCAGTGCACACTCTCTCTGTCACACCATGCTCACCCAGTGCACACTCTCTCTGTCACACCATGCTCACCCAGTGCACACTCTCTCTGTCACACCATGCTCACCCAGTGCACACTCTCTCTGTCTGTCACACCATGCTCACCCAGTGCACACTCTCTCTGTCACACCATGCTCACCCAGTGCACACTCTCTCTGTCACACCATGCTCACCCAGTGCACACTCTCTCTCTCTGTCACACCATGCTCACCCAGTGCACACTCTCTCTCTGTCACACCATGCTCACCCAGTGCACACTCTCTCTGTCTGTCACACCATGCTCACCCAGTGCACACTCTCTCTGTCACACCATGCTCACCCAGTGCACACTGTCTCTCTCTTTATCACACTCAAAAGGAGTAGATGTTGTACTGTGTGATATTATTACTGCATAGTTTCAGTAACTGTGATGGCTGCTGCTTTGTTCTGGTCTAGTTTGAAACCCAATTAAAGGACAATTCCAATGTAATTGCACTTGCTGGAATCTCACCACATCTCATTAACGACCGACCTCAGTAGAGGAAGGAAGTATGTGTGTGTGTGCGTGCGTGTGTGCGTGCGTGTGTGTGTGTGCGTGCGTGTGTGCGTGTCCTCCTGTGATTGTTACTCTTTGGGAGGCAAAATGGACTGGATGAGTAGAAATCCATCAGTTCCTCGCAGGTCGTTGGGCCTTGGTGCCAAGTCGTCTGCAGATCCTCTGGTGGACTGGATTCACACCGGTGGACGCTGGGCTCATAGCACTGAACTGAGAGGGACACATAAGACTTGAACTGTGTTCCAGGTGAAAGGATGTCTGTGTTACTTAATGAGGTGGTTTTGTGTCACCGGAGACGTCCCCGAAGCTCAGAGGAGCCGTATACCCACATCCTATGAATGTAACGTGCCATCTCGGCCTTCATTTGGTTTCCACTTGTTAAGGCCAGTACCGTACCTTCTCACACCCCCGCAGTGAGACCATCCTCACACTAGGGATGTCACAATACTAGAATTTCTACTTCGATACCGATACCCAGGAAAATATCGATACTCGATACCATTTTCGATACCACGGGAAGGGGGGGATGATGACACATCAAGAAGCATAAAAATAAAGTTGGACAGATGGACGGACAGAGGCACACTTCTCCATAATCTAGGCCTGATCAAACTTTGAACTGAGACAGAATATTACTGCCACTCTAGCCACCAGAACACATTTAGCTTGTTGAAGCAACAGATACCCAATGATAGGGAGGGAAAAAATCTGTGATTTTTCGTTAAAAGCACTGATGGTATCAAAACTGTTGCAAATGAGTATTGTTGTAGAAAATTGAAGTTCCATTGGCATTATGTGCGTCTCCATTTTTGCACGTGTGAAATGTCTTATGACTAATAACGAAATGCCAATGGAATTTCAATTTTCTACAACAGTATCCATTTCAAATTTTTAGTATTGATACTTTCGATACTATCGATACCTGTTGCAAATGAGTATTGTATCCGATTCAAATTTTCAGTATTGATACTTTTCGATGCTATCGATACTTTTGACAACCCTACCTCACACTCATACACCTCATACATACAGACAGTGAGACCATCCCAGACTAACTCTACACTTTGATCCACCCTCCGTAACGAGTCTGGATTCTCTTTTTTTAATCAGCGTCTCCTGTTGCTGGCTGATCATTGCAGCTCCCATCATGCCAGTTCAGATTACCTGCAGCATCTGGGAATAATGAAAACAGTGGGACACGGAAAAACCATTTCCCCCCACATCTCTATCCACCTCGTAGTGCTGCCTGCCTGCCTGCCTGCCTAACCCGTGATCCCAACCTCAGCCCCTCGGTCCGTTTAGCAGGCGTTTGATGTTAAACACCATCTTGAATCTATCTGTCACTTCCTGCGTAACTATCTCCCCACGTCACCTATCATTACGCTCGAGCCACCCTGGAGAGCTCCGGGGGCAACGCCTCGTCACTCGGGGGGGCAAGGCTGCCCCCACTTGTGACTCAGGAGCGCTGGGCGGTACCGAGTGTCTGTCTCGCTGGAGCGGACCCAGAGCGGGGCTGAGGGCTTCCAGACCGGACCCATGGCCTTGGACAGGCGTCATTAGTCCATCTGGAGCAGCCAGAGAGGATTGTGCTTCACACAGCGGCCCTGTTTCATCCAATCCAACTTCACGCTCATTCTTCTAAATCTAGCGCTGGCTCCTCTCTGCCACGTTCCGGAGAATGAGACTTTGTTTAACAGCGCTTAATCGATTCGCTATGTGTCTGTGTATACACTCCTCGTAATGGAGCTGGACGTGTATTTCTCAGGTGTGGAAAGTCACGTACATTCTTTCACGCTGAAGCAAATGTTCAGCGGAGCAACCGTGACGAAATGGACAGTAATGCCCACTTCATGGGGCTGACAGATGATTGGCAGTTAACTGTGTTAGATGAAACGTCTGGCGCTTGTTAAAGATTAGGTGTAGCGTGTAACGTGGACTCAGGACCTGCAGTTAGAAGACAAAGCTTTATTTCCTAGTGTGTTTCTTAACTCCTGAGCGGTGCATGTGGGCCACACGGCCGGTTCTGCTTCCAGACGGACGTCTCGCTCCCCGCCAGCAGCTTTTAATGGACTTAAAAGGCCTCTCAGCTCCCCGAGGAAGACTTGCACCGCTAGTCCGTGTGTGTGTGTGTGTGTGTGTGTGTGTGTGTGTGTGAAAGAGAGAGAGACATAGAGAGAGAGAGAGATAATCTATACGTGTAGGCCGGGTGTCTTTGCACTTGCCTTAAAGTGCTCACAGAGGCTTGTTAGGGTCTGTCTTTATGGTCCTAACAAGAGGGGTTAATGTGAAGGCCCACTGCCCTCAGGTGGAGCACTAACCCAGATGCTTTCTCTGCCCCCCCCCCTCCCCCTTCTGTTGCTCTCCTTTTCTTTACCCCTCTTCCTGTGTCTGTTACCCCTCTTTCTCTTCCTGTGTCTGTTACCCCTCTTTCTCTTCCTGTGTCTGTTACCCCTCTTTCTCTTCCTGTGTCTGTTACCCCTCTTTCTCTTCCTGTGTCTGTTACCCCTCTTTCTCTTCCTGTGTCTGTTACCCCTCTTTCTCTTCCTGTGTCTGTTACCCCTCTTTCTCTTCCTGTGTCTCTTCTACCCCTCTTCCTCATGTTGCTCATTCTGGAATGAGTGTTTGTTTGGGCAGAGGCTCATATAGCAAAGTGCTGATTTCTCAGATCAGACACACAGATCTGGAGGACAGGGGGACACAGACAGAGGACACAGTGGATGTGTGGAGTGAGTGAAGCAGGGATAGCAGAGCAGTTTGTTCGTCTCATGAAGCTTCTGAGGAAGAGCTAGCTGGGTTAGTAAAAGGCTGTGGACTGACTGTGTGTTGTGTTGTGGGGGAGGTTTACACACTTGACTCCCAGACAGTCATGAAGCCATGAGGAGTCACCAGGAGGACTTTCACTACAAAGCGCCGATGGAGAATTCAGAGCCAGTGTTGCTGCTGAGAACAGAGATGCTAGTTGTTCTGAAACACTACAAGGAAAATAAGGTGAAACTCAGATTCATCAGCATTATAAGAATTCTGTTAAAGCAAGTACCTTGATCAAATATACCTCCCCACCTCTCCCCATCTCCACCCCCGCACCTCCCCACCCTCTCCCCATCTCCACCCCCGCACCTCCCCACCTCTGCCCATCTCCACCCCCGCACCTCCCCACCTCTCCCCATCTCCACCCCCGCACCTCCCCACCTCTCCCCATCTCCACCTCCCCACTTCCCCCCCCCCCGTGCGCGAGAGAAGATAAGCGAGACACTGATGCATGAGCGGCACAGGGGAGATAATTGGAGTTGATTGGAGATGATTAGAGATGATTAGAGATGGTTAAGAGTTGCTTGCTGAAGCTTTGATGGATGAGCCGCGCTGAGAGCGGCGGCTCAGAGGTGAGAGTCGCGGCGCAGAACATCGGTGAACAATAACAGTGAAAATAGAGTTGCTGCATCCATCACTGTTAACGACCTGTTGCCCCCCAGCAGCCCACCGCCCCTCACCTCATCTGTGCCCCCCCCCCCCACCGCCCCTCACCTCATCTGTGCCCCCCAGCAGCCCACCGCCCCTCACCTCATCTGTGCCCCCCCCCCCCCCACCGCCCCTCACCTCATCTGTGCCCCCCCCCCACCGCCCCTCACCTCATCTGTGCCCCCCAGCAGCCCACCGCCCCTCACCTCATCTGTGCCCCCCAGCCCCCCAAAACCCACTCCCACTGCAGTTGAGATCTGTAATCTACTCATCCATGTCTGTAATTAGTGCGTGTTCACAGTGGGAGAGCAGGAGGAAGGAAGGACCGCGGCATGGAGAGAGAGAGAGGGAGGGAGGGAGGGAGGGAGGAGGGAGGGAGGGAGGGAGGAGGGAGAGCAGCTAGCCTGATAGCTAGCCCCGGGGAATAGCATCTGGTTTGGGCTCGGGATGGGCGGTCGGGTGGCGGAGGTGGAGACGGGGCATTTTGCGGTTTTCGATCGTCGCCGTGTTGCCCTGTTTGCAGCCACAAACAAACAGCCGGCATCAACACAGTGACTGTTGCTCACATGAATGTGCAACACATGATATTATGGAAGGGTGGAGGGACTGGCAGGGTGGGTGGTGTAAAGAGAAGGGGGGCAGAGGGAATGGCAGGGTGGTTGGGTGGTGATGTAAAGACAGTGTTTCCCACAGGATTTTGAGTATTTGTCGTGGGGGACCGCAGCCCCCCTAGGGGGGTGCGGGGGCATGCCCCCCCGTGAGATATTTTTAAACATTTTAAAGTAAAATGCATGAATTTGTTGTACTTTGAGAAAGTTTAAGAGCAAAATTAAAAGGCTAGATCTATGAAGAACATGTCATCATTACTGTGCTGTGGGTTTACAATGACAAACTAAATTTCTCCCTATAGGTCAGGGATACTCAACTTGCTTTGCCACTTGAACGTGAAACGTGAAATGATAGAAGGCGAGGGGCCAGTTAATAAACAAACAATATACATTTTTCTGTAGCGGATTGTAGGTTTTTGGGGTGTCAGCCGGAGTTTAGGCTGACAGTGTTGTGCACACCGGATAGTTAGTTAGGTTAAGTTAGTTAGGTTAAGTACATACATAAGTGCCTGGGTAGCGAGCAGATGGCGGTATTTGACAATTTAGCAGCTAAATCATAGATTATTATTATTATTATTATTATAGAAAGATATTCCATATTCCAGACTGAAATGCTATAACAGAAGTATTGGCCAGAATGACATGAACATTTATTGGACACTTATTCAGCGGATATCTTGCATGTTGCGTTCAGGTGCACTGTAAAAAAAAATATATATATATATATATATATATATATTTTTTTTTGGTCAACATCTTATTGTGGCGGTCAAAATATTATTGTGGCGGCCCGCCACAAATTCCTTTATGTATGGGAAACACTGAAAGAGGGGGGGGGGGCAGAGGGAATGGCAGGGTGGGTGGTGTAAAGAGGGGGGGCAGAGGGAATGGCAGGGTGGGTGGTGATGTAAAGAGGGGGGGCAGAGGGAATGGCAGGGTGGGTGTTTGGTTGATGGTGAAGAGAGGTGTTCCATAGCAACGTGTGAGGTATGAGGTGAGGTGAGGTGGGGGGTGGAGGAGGGTGTGGCTCTACCTGCACTACGGGGGACCAAAGCAAAGGGCTCATCCCCCTTTCAGCGTCTTTTTTCCAGCCTTCATTTTCGTGTTAATGCTTGACGACGGGATAGCCTGATATACACAAACCCTAAACACACACACACACGTGAGAGGCTGGCTGGAACACACACACTCTCACACACACACACACACACACACACACACCACAGAGAGCGAGAGAGAGAGGGAGAATGTAGAATAACACTAATTAGACACAAACAGACACACAGAATAACAGGATAATTGCATCTGTGTGTGCTAATGTGCGGATGGCAGGCGTACACGAGGGATTACCTTCTCTTCTCTGTGAGATAAAAGAGCTGCGTTAAGTATGTGTTGATGCAGCGCTGCCTCTTGTGTTTGTGTTGGAGCGATGCTGCTGCTGTGTTGTGTTTGTTGACTGCGTGATGCTTAGGGAACGGTAGCTCCGTGTGTGAGATGAAGGGAGGAAGCAGCTCTAGAATAAATAATAACGTGCACCATCATCAAAACTATATATCATCTCTCTGTGTCCCGCTCGCTTGGGCGATATCGTGTTTCTCCTCGTTTGATTTGGCGCAGACTGGCTGCTGTTGATTGGCTTGGAAACTGACTCTGGCGTTCCAAGATTTCTTTGTGTTGCGAGCAAATTAAACTCTTTCAGCGTTTAACTTTGTGTGTATGAGCGCATGAAAGAGCTATGTGAATGTGTTTCTTCTCTCCCTGTGACTCTCTTTAAGTGTTTGTATAATACTGCTGTGTGTGTGTGCGTGCATGCGTGTGTGCGTGCGCGTGTGTGCGTGCGTGCGTGCGCGCGCGTGCGTGCGTGCGTGTGTGTGTGCGTGTGTGCGTGCGTGTGTGTGTGTGCGTGTGTGCGTGTGTGTGTGTGCGTGTGTGCATGCCTGGCAGGCTGTTAATGGTCTAGGCTGGTCTTGTCGTTTCCTTCCTTTTGTCCCTGTTGATGAATGACCTGCCTGGACGTGCTAGGTCTCCCCCCCCCCCCCCCCCCCCCCTCCCCCTCAAGGGTCCGTTTGGGCCCCTCTACTTAGTTGGCACCGGTCCCCATAGCAACCCGTCTTCATCAGGAGGTTGCTGTGCCATCGATGGCAGACCTCCTGATTTCTAGCTCTGTTTCTTTGCCTGTGTGGTTTGTCTGACACTAAGTAAACAGTGACCGGAAAGACTTCTAGTAGAGTAGAGTCAACTTGAGACAACACAGTAAAGGCATACCATACCGTACACGGACAGTTCATCCCAAAACCAGAAAATACATATTTTTCCTCTTACGTGTAGTCATTCATCCATCTATATATATATATAGACATATAGAGACATATAGCCACGGCCATATGTCTACCTTCTCTCCAATACAATGGAAGTGGATGGCCCTCGCTTGGCCTGTGGTGCTCAGAGCACGGTTAGTGGGTGTAGTTCGGTCGAAAGAAAATAGTTCCTACGTGAAACTGCACACAACAAGGTCTGCGAATTACCCGGAGTAAACGGGTCATGATTTCTGGAAAGAGTCATTGCTGTTGAGTTTTTCAAAAGTCTTGTATTGGATAGAAGGCAGACGTCTCTATGGCCGATATCTCAGAACTAGGCAGCACACAGCAAAACCATGTCACTACTGTAAGGTGGAGGGGTTGTGTGCAGCGTTACAAGAAATGAGCACATGAGGCGCGTGAGCACGCAAAGCTAGAAGTGAGCCTGTGGTATTTCTAGTCTAGATAAATAGCACGACAGGTAACAGGAAGTGTATTTTGGGGTGTATTTTGGAGGTTTTGCAGTAACTTGGGATACCTGACCCGGTGGCCAGGCGTACCCCAGCCTTCACTCCTTGCCCCTGGATACCTGACCCGGTGGCCAGGCGTACCCCAGCCTTCACTCCTTGCCCCTGGATACCTGACCCGGTGGCCAGGCGTACCCCAGCCTTCACTCCTTGCCCCTGGATACCTGACCCGGTGGCCAGGCGTACCCCAGCCTTCACTCCTTGCCCCTGGATACCTGACCCGGTGGCCAGGCGTACCCCAGCCTTCACTCCTTGCCCCTGGATACCTGACCCGGTGGCCAGGCGTACCCCAGCCTTCACTCCTTGCCCCTGGATACCTGACCCGGTGGCCAGGCGTACCCCAGCCTTCACTCCTTGCCCCTGGATACCTGACCCGGTGGCCAGGCGTACCCCAGCCTTCACTCCTTGCCCCTGGATACCTGACCCGGTGGCCAGGCGTACCCCAGCCTTCACTCCTTGCCCCTGGATACCTGACCCGGTGGCCAGGCGTACCCCAGCCTTCACTCCTTGCCCCTGGATACCTGACCCGGTGGCCAGGCGTACCCCAGCCTTCACTCCTTGCCCCTGGATACCTGACCCGGTGGCCAGGCGTACCCCAGCCTTCACTCCTTGCCCCTGGATACCTGACCCGGTGGCCAGGCGTACCCCAGCCTTCACTCCTTGCCCCTGGCTGCCAGGCGTACCCCAGCCTTCACTCCTTGCCCCTGGCTGCCAGGCGTACCCCAGCCTTCACTCCTTGCCCCAGGCTGCCCCTCTTCCTGCCCCTGTCCTTGTCAGCTGGTAAAAGTGGCTTTTATGGCTTGTGGCTGTTTTCTTTACGAGCCGGACTGTGTGTGTGTGTGGACCGTGTGTGTGTGTGTGTGTGTGTGTGTGTGTGTGTGTGTGTGTGTGTGTGTGTGTGTGTGGACCGTGTGTGAGACAGAAACACAGAGCAAACCATGTGAGGAGAGCGGAAGCCCAAAGAGGGTCATTTAAAAACCACTCCACCATCTGAAATATTCACAACCACAGAGAGAGAGACAGACAGAGACAGAGACAGAGACAGAGAGACAGAGACAGAGAGAGAGAGACAGAGGCAGAGACAGACAGAGAGAGACAGAGAGAGAGAGACAGAGACAGAGACAGAGACAGAGAGAGAGAGAGAGAGAGAGACAGAGAGAGAGAGACAGAGGCAGAGACAGACAGAGAGAGAGAGAGAGAGGCAGAGACAGAGAGAGAGAGACAGAGGCAGAGACAGAGAGAGAGAGAGAGAGAGTCTGTGGTGTTTGTATTTCCTAACGATTATGTGCCCTTGATGAATAATTCAACAGATGGATTGAGGCTAGTTAAATATTCACACTAAAGCACGGGGACATCAGCACTGTTTTGTGTGTGAGTGTGTGTGACTGTGTGTGTGAGTGTGTGTGACTGTGTGTGTGAGTGTGTGTGACTGTGTGTGTGTGACTGTGTGTGTGCGTGTGTGTGTGAGTGTGTGACTTTGTGTGTGTGACTTTGTGTGTGTGTGTGTGAGTGTGACTTTGTGTGTGTGTGTCCGTCGTCTGGCACACATTGCTCCACATACACCCGCTGGTCTCTAGTTGTGATGCTCTGGATGTGCGCATGGCGCGCTTGGCATCATCGGGGGGCCGGTCATTATGAATTGATACGGCCATGAATAAGACATCACAGTGTGGTCTAGATCCGTCATGAGTTATCCTCCACACACACAGGGATCTGAACTGGTGGAGGAGAGGAGAGGAGAGGAGAGGAGAGGAGAGGAGAGAGGAGGGGAGAGGAGAGGAGAGGAGAGGAGAGGAGAGGAGAGGAGAGAGGGGAGGAGAGGAGAGGAGAGGAGAGGAGAGGAGAGGGGGCCCTCTTACTCTTATTCTACTCTTACTCTTATTCTAATTTTATTTATTTTACTTATTTTATTTTTATTTTCTATTTGACAATTACTGTTTGTAAAAATTTTAAGTCAGAATGCCCCATTTTTTGGGAAGTGTATATGTACATATATCTTTGACTGTAAATTTGGACTGTTTGTACATTATACATCCTCGACTGTACATTCATTTATTATTATAATTTCCTTATTGTTGTACTGTTAATATGTGTATTTGCTTTGGCAATATAAGCACTGTCTTTTCATGCCAATAAAGCTATTTGAAAATTAAATTGAAATTGAGAGGAGAGGGGAGGAGAGGAGAGGAGAGGAGAGGAGAGGGGAGGGGAGGAGGAGAGGAGGGGAGAGGAGAGGAGAGGAGAGGAGAGGGGGCCCTGAGGAGAGGAGAGGAGAGGAGAGGAGAGGAGAGGAGAGGGGGCCCTGAGGAGAGGAGAGGAGGAGAGAGGAGGAGAGGAGAGGAGGGGAGAGGAGAGGAGAGGAGAGGAGAGGAGAGGAGGGGAGAGGAGAGGAGAGGAGAGGAGAGGAGAGGAGGGGGGGCCCTGTGATGGAAAAATTGCTGAAATGCCCTGCTGATCCATCAATAATGAGATATCCGTTTCAAGTGTTTTTAGGATGTTTTTATTCTACATTAACATCTGTGCACAGAGGGTCTCTTCCCGACCACGTTGTCAGACAGGAGCCACGAGTCATTGTTACAACTCATCATATACTGAAACTATGACACCACCCCCCCCCCACACCTTAGGAGGGCAGTACCTTTCCACTTCATACAACCTCTCTCCAGCTCAGTACATTCCCATGACGTCAGTAGTCAGTCTGATGTTCACAAGACATAACACTCCACGTCTACCCACCCAAAACAAGATACATGTTCTGCCTGTACAGGAATATTCTGCAATGATGAAGAACATAGTTCACAAAATCCATCTTAGAAGGGCCATAGTTCATAAGCAATCAATCAATAAGCACTCAATCAATAATTTGCTATCACAGCCCTCTCCTCTCTGCTGCTGCTGCTGCTGCTGCTGACGGCTCGTGCACACCTACAATGGCAAAATCGCTTTTCCGCTGTGTGTCGCAGCGTTTTGTGGGCGTGGAAACCAGCTTCCAGCTTGGAGCTGTAGGTAGATGTACACAGAAGGGTGGGGGGAGGAAATGTGTAGGAAGAGCTGTCATTGGGTAGCTTTAACGAAAGGTCCCGCCCTAGTCCCGCCCCGCGAGCGTTAAGCCGCTCGGAGACAAGCCGCCTCTAGTCTGCGGCAGCGGAAACGCAGGGCGGTTCCTGCGGCAGGGGGCGCGAGGTTGAAATGGACCAATCAGACGCGGAAATAGAGCAAGACAGCCTATCAAGATGCAGCGTCAAAGAGGCTTTCACAGGAGGCATGCCGCCGAGCGTTTCATGGTGTGCACGAGCCGTGAGGGGGCCCTCTGCTGCTGCTGCGTGAGGGGGCCCTCTCCTCTCTGTGCTGCGTGAGGGGGCCCTCTGCTCTCTGTGCTGCTGCCCACAGTTTGCCTCTGTGACGGCTGGTCTCGCCCGCGCCAGATTGGAAGTGACACACACAGGAGACAAGGCTGCCCTCATGCCCTCTCACACACACACACATCTAGACACACACAAACACACACACACACACACACACACACACACACACACACACACACACACACACACACACACCACACACACAGACGCTCGGCCAAAAACACACACTCCTTGGAATCTCTCTGTACTGGCGGGGGTTTGAGGAATGCTACAACCTCAGCCAGGAATAACAACCCATATAGTGCCGTGTGTGTGTGTGTGTGTGTGCGCGCGCATTTGCGTGTGTGTTGGCCAGCACTGCTTTCAGGCCTGCGTCAGCTATCAGAATGACAAATGCAGTCCATTCATCACGGCCTTAATAAGGTGCGATATCCCTGCGCTACCTAGGTGTTTCCCTTCCTCAGTGCCATGTGTCTATCTCGTTACGACCCCGTGTCAGATCTGTGCTTTCCATCAGTGCTATCTGCTGTGGATCAGATCTGTGTTTTACATCAGTGCTATCTGCTGTGGATCAGATCTGTGTTTTACATCAGTGCTATCTGCTGTGGATCAGATCTGTGTTTTACATCAGTGCTATCTGCTGTGGATCAGATCTGTGCTTTGCATCAGTGCTATCTGCTGTGGATCAGATCTGTGTTTTCCATCAGTGCTATCTGCTGTGGATCAGATCTGTGCTTTCCATCAGTGCTATCTGCTGTGGATCAGATCTGTGCTTTCCATCAGTGCTATCTGCTGTGGATCAGATCTGTGCTTCCCATCAGTGCTATCTGCTGTGGATCAGATCTGTGCTTTCCAT
>NC_139647.1:2567220-2572220 GCF_964638095.1 Poromitra crassiceps | reverse complement strand
CATTTTACGAAATGTCTATGGGAAAATAAATGGCGGATGAAAATCTCTGGTACAGTGCTGAAGCAGGAAGTAGGCGGTCACTTTGCCTCTCTATGGATAGAGAGATAGCAGTGGATAGACTCCCACCTCTATCAGCCTTCCCTGCCCCCCCTCATCTCCTCTCCCTCTGCTGGCTCTATTAAAGTACCTCATGTCCCCTGGCTCATCTGTCTCGTCTCATCAGCACCATTTCTCTTCTTCTTCTTCTCCTCCTCCTCTTATCTCTGTCTGTAACACCTGGCTGCCTGGCCCTACCTCTTTCTCAATGCCTCTTCCATCCTGGCTGGACTTCTTCTCCATCCCCGCTGCTCTGGCCTGGTTCTGGCTTATGGAGCGCGACGCCTGGGGGGCTGGAGGCCCTGAGGAGCCCCTGAGGAGCCCCAGGCTGCAGTAATGAGCTCCCAGACCTTTCATGTGGAGCTCAAGCTGGGGGTGTCGGTGGTGGAGTGGATATTACCAGCACTGGCTGTGTCGGTGGTGGAGTAGTCTCGCCCCAGACTCAAATATTACGTTGAATCGCTGCGCTCTGCATACGACATAAGTGAGTCTGTGCCACTTCACAGCCACTGCTGGTTTTTGAAGGCGGGTTGAAATTGAATGAGTGACAGGTCGTAGCACCGATGAGAGAGCGGTTTGAAAAATGGGCTGCGCCTCCCGTGTCGTCTGATCGCAAAGTCGTTACTGATTGGAGAGGACTGAAGCCATCACTGGCATATGACTGGCCAAGTGAACGGTTCCCTCCCATAACCAGCCGGCTGAGGGAAAGTGTCCCAGACCCAGAGAGAGCTCTGCAGCATGCAGTAACGTAGTGTATCAGACCCAGAGAGAGCTCTGCAGCATGCAGTAACGTAGTGTATCAGACCCAGAGAGAGCTCTGCAGCATGCAGTAACGTAGTGTATCAGACCCAGAGAGAGCTCTGCAGCATGCAGTAACATAGTGTATCAGACCCAGAGAGAGCTCTGCAGCATGCAGTAACGTAGTGTATCAGCGTAAGAACTCTCATGGGTCTGGCGTTGAGACTAGTGTTGGGAGTGGATATTACCAGCACTGGCTGTGTCGGTGTTGGCGGTGGTGGAGTGGATATTACCAGCACTGGCTGTGGCTAGTGGAATAGTGTAGGTCAGCCCAACCTACAGAGCGGGGGGGGGGGGGGGGATGCAGACAGTTCCCATCGTCCAGTCTGTGTCAGCCAGACATAGACACACACAGCAGTGTCTGTCTAGCCTGTGTGTGTGTCTCTGTACGGCTGCACATATGTTGGGTAAGTTATAGCATTCCTGTGTCCCATACGTTATCCCAGAGACCTTCTCTGATATTTACAGGGCAAGGAGGGTCAGATACTTTACCCAGGACGACACTATGGGCCAGAGATCGATGGCAGAGACACACAAACTCATAGAGAAACGTCTTCCAAGAGCCACTGCTCTCCTGCCCTCTGAGTGTGTCAACACTTCATCAATTTGCCTGCTGAATAAATACGGTAGTATCCAGGGAGACAGAGGGTTATTTGGGAAAAGTCTGATGCTCTTTGATTGATTGACCAGCCTGGTCGCCAGAATAAAATGTCTGCAATCCACAGATGCGTAGAAGAATATCACGTTTCTGAACCCAAAAAGTATCAGGTTTCTAGATAGGCGTATATCAGCGTTATACACATCACAGGGTGCCGTGGCCATTAAGGGTTGGATCATAAACACTTCACACCAGAGGTCCCGGGTTCAAGTCCCAGTCATGGTCACAGCGTTTTCAAAGTCTACATTTCAACCGTGAGTCACATTTAACGTTTTTCTTGTTATTTAAGCCTAACGCAAACCATAACGCTAACCTTAACCAAGTTGTTTTACTTGCCTAAACATAACCAAAGTAATTTAACGTTGGAAAGGCAGCGAGGTTTTCAAATTAGCCACTGTTTTTGTTTCAAATTTACGTAGTGATTGTAGGTTTGCAGAATCGTAAAAGGCCACAGGACGTAACGTTTAGAAACGTAAAAGGCCACAGGACGTAACGTTTACAAACGTAAAAGGCCACAGGACGTAACGTTTACAAACGTAAAAGGCCACAGGACGTAACGTTTACAAACGTAAAAGGCCACAGGACGTAACGTTTACAAACGTAAAAGGCCACAGGACGTAACGTTTACAAACGTAAAAGGCCACAGGACGTAACGTTTACAAACGTAAAAGGCCACAGGACGTAACGTTTACAAACGTAAAAGGCCACAGGATGCGTAAAGGCCACAGGACGTAACGTTTACAAACGTAAAAGGCAGACGTTTTCTTACCAATTTACTTTGGGATTGTGTGTGGAATGGATTGCAGAAACGGACAATGCTGACATTTTGACGATTGGATTAACCCCACCCAGATCAGCTCTGCCACTCCCTAAATCCTCCATGCCCACCCCATAAATCCTCCCAGGCTTGTGTGCGCTTGCGTGTGTGTGTGTGTGTGTGTGTGTGTGTATTAATCCTGTAACGCCTAGCCACACACCATTATAGCTCCCTCCCCCTGACACCTTCATTAGGCTCACAGACAGACGGATGACTACTGGCTGGTAGATGAGACCACTTCACTCTCCACATATTCATATGTCTTGTCTTTTTGTCACATAGGATTCATGAAAATACAGGATTCTAACATGCAGCTATTGCGAGTAAGTCAGTTTCTTCTATCAAATAAAGACACACACACATATTTCTATCGAAGGATCACGTTAGAAACGGTTGATGGAAATGGAAAAAATAGAAAAAACACTTCCTCAATTGAGCAAAAAATATGTTTTTTACACTTTCTTGAGGTGGTTTTTGCCTTTTTCGACAAGCTGGCAGCTCGTCCTCTCTGCTGCGATGTGTTCTATTGCCGCAAACCAGCGCCCGAACGCTCTGCTAGTGCTAATGCTAATGCTAATGCTACAGCAGATCAAATGTTGTTAAAGTGTGGCACCCAAAGGCTCTCAGTCACCACGTCCCTAAGATGCCTTTTGCACGCTGACTCCCACAATGGTGTAGTGCCTCTCCTCTCCCAGATATATGGCGAACGTTGCAGAACGCACATATCTCCTGTGATATTTATTGGCCGTCATGTCCTCCTCACCGCCAGAAAGAAAGAAATATGCTTATAATATCAACCAGCAGATTACATGATAATTATGACCTCTCCTCCTCCTGGAAAATACCCACTGGAAAGCTCTCTCCATCTATGATCTTGTCACACACACACACACACACACACACACACACACACACACACACACACACACACACACACACACACACACAAGCTACTTATTGGCCTAACAGCCGTTAACTCATTGAGTGCCAGCCACTTTTGGAGAACGGATGCTCCCAGTGCCAGAGTTTTCAGAGCGTTTTCAGTGATTTCTCGAGGCCCACAGAATATTGTGTGATATTACTATGTAAACACCGAACACGCACAAAGAACGAGCTGGCTCTATTGTATCATCAGCAAAAAAAAGTTTATTGATACCATTTTCCGTTCTTTAGTTATGAGCCGGAGAAGATAGGTTGTTTTCAGCGTTTTCAGGCTTTTCAAATTATTAGCTGAGATAATCCGCCTTTTGTGAAATGCAGCATTTCAAGCACATTCACTGAGTCTGAAGATAATATTTTCTGATGTAGTGACGTAGTTGTTGTGTGATGCCCTGCGTGCACCACCCCCCTCCCCCCCTCCCCCCGTAAACTCCTCCCCACACTGCACACAGCCTCACGCAACCATTATATTTTCGGAGTGCTGCGTTTGTGTGCTGCTGTCGGCTCTCAGCGCCACAGCAGGGAAGAGCCAACCCGGATTGCTGAATGGTTTGGCGTCAGGGGCTGCTTTCCTGGCTGCTAATCGGGTGGAGAAACTATACAGACAGACAGACAGACAGACAGGGACAGAGGGGCTCAGTTGTGAGCGCGGATTGACTCCTGTTCGGAGCCAATGTCAGCTCCCGCGACAGAGCAAATGGCTCTGGGAGCATGCATCGGTTTGTCTTTGATCCACGGCTTTTAGGCTGTTTCTCGGACCTGTCTCTAATCTGGACTGCACCGAGCAAGCACTGTCGCCACCTAATGAGTCCGTAAAATAGGTTATACACCTCCAATAGCTACTATAGTTGTACAGGAGCTGCGGAAGGCTTTGATCGACGTCCCACCGTCAAAAAACGCATTGGACGTCGAAGGACGTCCGTGGCACTGTACGTCACTATTTAATTGGACGTCGAAGGACGTCCATGGCATTCAATGAGTTAATGGAATATACCTGATTAAAATGTTAACGCAGGTTGTCAACTTTTCAAAAGACTTCGAATTTACCCTAAACCTGCATGGAAACAGCATTATAGACATTTCCCTACAGTAGCTGATTCCCCACGGGGAAAGTGTGTGTGTGTGTGTGTGTGTGTGTGTGTGTGTGTGTGTGTGTGTGTGTGTGTGTGTGTGTGTGTGTGTGTGTGTGTGTGTGTGTGTGTGTGTGTGTGTGTGTGTGTGTGTGTGTGTGTGTGTGTGTGTGTGTGTGGACATGCCCAGGTTCCACTCCATAAAGCTGCTGTTAAAGAGTGGAGGCCATTCATGACAAACAAAGAGTTTTCACATGAACAAGCTCACAGACTGGTGCCCAGCAGACCTCCACACTTCCTCCACACTCCTTTCACCCATTTCCTTCCCTCATCCCTCTCTCTCTCCCTCTTCTCTCATATCCTCAAATCTCTCTCTCCCTCTTCTCTCATCTCCTCAAATCTCTCTCTCCCTCTTCTCTCATCTCCTCAAATCTCTCTCTCCCTCTTCTCTCATCTCCTCAAATCTCTCTCTCCCTCTCATCTCCTCAAATCTCTCTCTCTCTCCCTCTTCTCTCATATCCTCAAATCTCTCTCTCCCTCTTCTCTCATCTCTTCAAAGCTCTCTCTCTCTCTCTCTCTCTCTCTCTCTCTCTCTCTCCCTCTTCTCTCATCTCCTCAAATC
>NC_139647.1:2552220-2554720 GCF_964638095.1 Poromitra crassiceps | reverse complement strand
CAGTGCACTGAAACATAGTAAGCATTGAACTTAATTAGCTGCAGTACAGTGCGCTGAAACATAGTAAGCATTGAACTTAATTAGCTGCAGAACAGTGCGCTGAAACATAGTAAGCATTGAACTGAATTAGCTGCAGTACAGTGCATTGAAACATAGTAAGCATTGAACTGAATTAGCTGCAGAACAGTGCGCTGAGCAGAGATTTATTTACCTGCTTCAAAGACTTTAGATTCAATTAACTTACTTTAGGAATAATTATTTCTCAGTGTTGGTGTTAAATGTGAGTTGGAGTTGGAGGTACCGCGGTCGCCCCCTCACCCCCTCCTGCCTCTGGGGGTTCAGATGTCATCCTCATCCTTGTCAGTGGATGCTAAAGGATGGGTCATGCTCCTGCCCCTCCCAGCGCTGCCACACAGAGCCGGGGTCACAGGTCACGGCTAGGGTGAGATTGGAACCTCAGGGAGAGGACATCCGCTGGCTGTTCCCAGCTCTGTGTGTGTGTGTGTGTGTGTGTGTGTGTGTGTGTTATTTTCTCAGTAAACACCACCTCTATACCAGGGTAGTAGGCGGGGGGATGGATTTGCAGAGAGCAGTAAAAGGCACCAAAGAAAATAAGCAAAGTTCAGCTCCAGGATGTAGCATTGTCAGGTAACAGTACATATGTACACACACACACACACACACACACACACACACACACACACACACACACACACACACACACACACACACACACACACACACACACACACACACACACACACACACACACACACACACACTCCCTGTGTCTGGGACATCCATCATAGCCTCTCTGGGCCTCTTTCTGGAGGTCAGAGTTGAGAATGGTAGTGGAGAGGAGGCCTGCATAGACATCCAGGCTAGTGTGTGTGTGTGTGTGTGTGCGTGCGTGTGTGTGTGTGTGTGTGTGTGTGTGTGTGTGTGTGTGTGTGTGTGTGCGTGTGCATAGGATCTGTGCATAGCCTCAGTGTTGATTAGGTCTGGTGATCTATGGCCATCACACGAAACGAAACAGAAACCAAATGTATGTTTGGCAACAGGGCGAGTCGACACTATGATGATGTATGGGTGTGAGGGTCTGGGGGTCAGCTGCACTCTGTCTTCAAACCTCCCTGCAGATGACGGCCTTTCATGTGGTTTTCTGACGGAGGATTTTCTCTGTGAGAATTCAGCATGCAGCAGAATCATAATAACAGAACCATACGTGCCAACATGAGGCTGTGGAGACGAGGGACACTTTATGGGGTATTGGGAAATGCAAGCAGCCCCCTACGATCGGATCAGGTCCGTCGAAACCCCCTCAGTGATTTCTGCTGCCTTGTCGAAAAAAGATGCTTGCGTATCTGTAAAGGGGAGATTGGTGGGTACCCATAGAAGCCATTCTCATTCAGATATGTTGAGGTCAGAGGTCAAGGGACCCAGCCTAACTTTGGAGCGTTATTTAGCCCCCTTCCCGACAAGCTAGCAGGACATGATTGGTACCAATGGATGCCTTATGTCCTGTAGTTTTGTATTGTAGCAGAAACGTCACTCTGTCTGGGAACACCCATACAGGCTCTAGGAACGCCCACAATAGACGATGGGTTAGCTGGCTCAGCCTGGCTGGGGGCGGGGTCAGGGTGGGGTAAAAAACCCCGTTCTATCCATTCAGCAAAGTTAGAATTTAGCTGATAGTCCAGCCCAGGCAGACACGATCGGGGATTTAACCACCGCAGTAAACGCACATCTGAGCAGACGTCTTGTGTTCTGCTCTAGAACCCGCAAACCTGTAGTTTAGAGCCGCAGCACCGTCTTTTGGTGAGTCAGCCCATGAGATATATGGGCGGTTTTACCCCACTCGCGCGCCAGACGTTTAACATTTTGTGGGCGTTCCCAGACATGCGGACTGTCTATGACGAGACGTGGCCTCAACCTATACTATATGAGATGTGCTGCCTCCTACTGAGAAACCATTTGTATCACTGTGCAATCAGGAGATTAGTTGGAGAAATTCCCAAACGGGAGCACAGCAGGAGAAAGAGTTCAAAAGAGGGAATCTCCTGTGAAAATGTGTGTTGGCAGGTCTGCAAAATCTCTTCTTTTGTTTCATCTTTGACTTCTGGCTGCATTTTCTATGACCTGCATCTTTATTAGCCTTTGTTTGTCCTCCACCACCTTTCTCCTCCTCCCTCTCTCCCTCTCTCCCTCCCTCTGTCCTGTCCTCCACCACCCCTTTCTCCTCCTCCCTCCTCCCTCTCTCCCTCTCTCTGTCCTGTCCTCCACCACCCCTTTCTCCTCCTCCCTCTCTCTGTCCTGTCCTCCACTGCCCCTTTCTCCTCCTCCCTCTATCCCTCCCTCCACCACCCTTTCTCCTCCTCCCTCTATCCCTCCCTCCACCACCCTTTCTCCTCCTCCCTCTATCCCTCCCTCCACCACCCTTTCTCCTCCTCCCTCTATCCCTCCCTCCACCACCCTTTCTCCTCCTCCCTCTATCCCTCCC
>NC_139647.1:2542220-2547220 GCF_964638095.1 Poromitra crassiceps | reverse complement strand
ACACACACACACACACACACACACACAGAGAGAGTGCTAGCTGAGCAATGGGTCACCTTTACCTCTGGATTTATGTACCAGGGCGTCTGAGATGGGTGGTGCAGTCTGGTCGGGCAGATGGAAGAGGTCCCTGTAGGCTCCTTGGAGCACGTTAACAGGATGACTAATAACAAACCTAAACCAAAGGGTTTTATTCTCACCCAGGTACTATCTGAGTGTTCCTGTCTGCTGCACACATGAGTGTCTGCTAGGGATGCACGATATAGATTTTTAGAGCTGATACGATAACCGATAAATATATTCTTCTTGGCCGATAACCGATACGATATAACCGATCATTATTATAATAAAAATAGATATATAATTTTTATTTATTTATTTTTTTACCTGTATTTTATGCACACCTGGGGTTAAAAAAGGGTTATTGTAGATGTATGGATGTAGTGAGCATAGCTCTGACCTAACCAAATCTAACTGACATCACTGTGAACGCAAAACAAAGAAAACTTCTGATATAATATGATTGATTTAATAAAGTGTATCACTCAATTATAGTCAATACAAAAATAAAGGCTTTTATAGAACGGAAAGCCAAGCTGCTTAATCTGCAGATAAAACACAATGACAAAAGGCATAGTAATTTAGACTCTTATTGTCATGTTACTGATCTGTTCAAATTTTGCATGGGTTCCAGTTCTCAGTGAGTTGTAGCCTGGGCCCAATGAATGGGGCAAGCACTATAAAATTTAAACCATCTGTGTTGTTTCACTTTTTACTGAAAAATGCTGCCACCAGATTAAAGAAAAGACACTATGTGATGTTGACTGACTGATGCTTTTTATGTAGCCTAATGTGCGCGACTGCCCTTTGTTTTCATTATTGGCTGTTAGATGGCTCTGTCCAGCACTATGGTCCAGCAGCTAACGCTAACTAGCGCGTTAGCTTAACGTTAGCGAGTGGTTTTTTGGAGTTAAATACACAATCCCTGGATGTTTCATTTCAGGTAACGGGGTTTCCATTAGTTTCTATAAGTTTACGCCAGCTCTGTGTATTAAGTGCTTTTGCGGGGCTGTTTGATCACAAGCCACAGACTGTAAATGTCACAAGCAGTGTGTCTACCAAGCGGACGAGCCTGCAGGGTAGGCCGCGCTACGAGCTAATGCTAACAAAACTCGCTAACAAAAACAACAAACATATCCGCTGCATCATCGGCAGCTTTGGTTTAACGTAATGCCAGCTTAGAGGTTTCCCCTCCTCTCGGAACCTGTGTGGGACATGGATTGCAAATTACAGTAGCTTTCTGATAATTCTGAAACAGCAACACACTGGCAGCAGCCATGTTTGCGTCGCAGCTGTGATGCCACGAATGTGCGACAACAAAAGCTCCGCTTCCGAGGCAAAAAATAAAGCAGGATTATTATCGGATAATTTATCGGAAAAAGGCCATTATCGGAATAATAAATAATAACGCAAAATGGCCATATCGGCCGATAATTTATCGGTCCGATAATTATCGTGCATCCTTAGTGTCTGCCTTTCATGTGTGGTGTTGTTGCTCGTTTAGACACAGGCGAGGTTTCTGAAGAATCTGGTGTCAGCGGTGGAAAGTGCTATAATAGACGTCACCTTGCTGAAATTTTACTTAAGATGAAGTGTAAATCAGTGTAAAATCAACTGAGTAAAAAGTTACTTTTCACTAAGTTGGCTCCTCTCTTGAACTGACTATAGTCTCATACACTGTGGATGGGAGGCTTGACTTACTGCCGACCACATTGCGGTCTTGCAGCACTAAGATAACGTACGTGTGTGTGTGTGTGTGTGTGTGTGTGTGTGTGTCCGTGTGTGTGTGTGCGTGTGTGTGTGTGTGTGTGTGTGTGTGTGTGTGTGTGTGTGTGTGTGTGTGTGTGTGTGTCCTGTTAAAGATAAGGTGATACATGTTCAGGGTGAATTGTTGACTTTGCGTCAGCCTCATACATCATGGTCAGCACAAGGGAAGAGCCTGCAGCCTCCATTATTTATATGTCCACCTTTCTCCCTCCTCCCGTGCCATGGGGCAACCAGCTCCCACTTCAAATGTATTTTGTTGGTGCTTTGAGCACCACAAGCCGAGTGCCATCCACTTCCATTGTGTTGGAGAGAAGGCAGACATCTCTGTGGCCGATATCTCCAAAACTCAGACAACTAACACAAAACGATATAGATGGATAAATAGCACTACAGGTGAGAGGGAATATATGTATTTTGGATTTTAGGGTGAGCTGTCCCTTTAAGGGCAAAGAGATGGGCCATCTCCAACAGCAGCAGCAACAAAAAAAACAACATAAAGGGAAGAAGATGTGGGGGGTGAGGCATCTGGTCTTTGGTCTTGGTGTCCTTGACTGAGTGCAGTACAGTACAGTATGTAGGCTTGTAGCTCGGGGCTGTGTGGAAGGCTGTCTCTCTCCCAGGGGTTTGTACAGAGAGCAGGAGTAAAATAGAGGTGGCTTCTCTGCTCACCTTGCCCCTGGCTGAGTCCTCTCCCTCTCCTTCATCATCCTCTCCATGTGAGCTCAGAGCCATGACTGGGAGGTTTCTCTCTCCAAGAGCCATCCTGTATCAAATGCCTTTTTCTTTTCTTTTCCTATTCACCTTATGTTCAGACCTTACTGTGGGCCAAATTCTTCCGGGTCCTTTTAACACATTCACTGCCAGCCGTTTTTCAATACTGTAGTTAGCTTCTGCCAAGGTTTTTTTTTTAAGATTTTGGCTCATCTTTCAAGAGCCGAGGATTCGTTTCTGTTAGGATTTTGTGAACACACAATATCTCAAAAGAACTAATAGAATGTGTGCTTTCTCTGTCTAAAAGAGTTAGTTTGTAGAGTTAGTAGTTATGTAAGCATTAGCAGTTGAATACAGCATGGTTTCAGCGTCTGAAAATTTATTCTGAGATAAACGGCTTTTTGTGAAATTCGATAGAACAGTCACTTTAACCATTCATTTTTGGCATCAGTAAGACGTCAGACATCTAAACAATAGTTTTGAACAGTAATTTCCTCCATAACAGCAGGAAACCCCCCTCTGCTTCCAACTCCTCCCTCCGTGGGCGTTCTCCTCCGCCCTCCTTGGCTCTGCAGCGGGTCTGTGACAAACGAGTTGCTGCAGCCTGGCTGCTGCCTGGCAGTCTGGATGGGGCTCGCTGGATGGGTTTCGCTCGTTTCTTGGCGTTTCGGTTGAGAGCTCTGATGAAGCTCTTGCGATTCTGGGCTTATTTATGGTGCGTGTTTCAAAGTGTGCATCCAGTCTATTCTTGGAACCCCCCACCGTTGCCACCGCTGTGCGTCAGCGCAAAAGTGAAAGCGTTTTCGCCATCCATTTTACAGTATGAGAACGGCTTCCTCGCGCTTTTCCCTCCAGTTTTGGCTCGCCTCTTTCTACTCTGGAGAGACATGTCGCCACTCAGTGGGTCGGTAAAATAGATTATACACATTCAATACCTCCAATATTGGTATAGGAGACGTAAAAGGGTTAGATCAACGTCCCACCGTCAAAAAAAAAAAAGCGATTTTTTTTTTTTACGTAAAAACACGTCATTGGCAGTCAACCGTTGGATTTTGTTTGACGTAAAAACACGTCATTGGCAGTGAACGTGTTAATACTTCCGGCGGTCACGGCGCAAAATAAGAGTTGTTTTTGGAGCGGACAGTGAAGGGGTAAAATAAAGAACGTAGCCTACTACTTTGAGCCGGTACACAGCAAGCAAGCGAGTATCCACTGTTAGCCAGGTCAGATAACGTTATCGTCGACAATGACGAGCATTTTCTTGTAAAACATACCTGGACTCCAACAAAGAAAGCTTCAGATAGTTGTCTCTCCTCCGAGGCAGCGCGAGCCACTAACGTCAATAGGACCCGCAGACGTTAACGTAATTCCCTGAAATGCGAGACTTAACGAGCCAGTTACATGGCGTTGCATTCTTAGACATTGCCGTTTGCTTTTATTTGGTATGTTACATACAATTGGCTAAATTATTAGTTAATTCAGAGTTAGATGATATTGGAGCAGCGCAGCCATTTTTTATTTTATTTTATTATTATTTTTAGCCGGAAGTTTTGATACGGCCACACAACCAGGTCAAATGGGCGTGGCTACATAAGGTGAATATTCCCTTTGATTTATTTCCAAATTCAGTTTTTTCCATTTGAATTTGAATTTAGATATTAATAGGGTGGATTGTTTTCTCTCTCATGACATCTCAGACAGCCTCTTCAACATCCTATAATAAGAATGCCAAAGTGTCTTTCTCCCCCGGAGCTGTTTCTCACGCCTGCGTCACCACGCAACTCCACACCTCTCTCAAGTGCATGGAGTCCATTAAGTGTCTCCCACTGTGTTTCGCTGCTTTACGTGTTGATTGAAATTGCTCCGGACGTGTGTGTGTCTTTCAGTGGCGCGACTCCTCTGATCTGGTATCAGCTGCCTGTGGTTAGGTGTGTGCGGATCTGTCAGCACAGCAGCTCAATAACACTGACCTCAGACCAGTGTGCTTCCAGGAAAAGCATGTCACCCGATCTCAGCGATCACTTTCCCATCTTCTAGGTAGCTGCAACCGTTCACAAAGAGGCATCTTTAACTAGTTTATGGAGACCACACAATGCGTGTGTGTGTGTGTGTGTGTGTGTGTGTGTGTGTGTGTGTGTGTGAGAGAGAGAGAGAGGGAGAGAGAGAAGCCACCCAGAATGGCTTGTCTTTGTTGTCTTTCTTAATGGCCGTCTCCTTCCCTCCTGAGCCTGTGCTGACCCACGCAGTGTGGAACATTTAGTCCCAACGGTGTGAAATGACTTCCAGGCTTCTTCTCAAAGATGGAGATGATTAGTTGTGGCTGGACGTGGGCCCGCTGGCTGACGTAGGGATAGTAGGTAATGGTAGTGATGATCCTGGACCTGTTGAGATGTATGTTTCCCTTCTCTCTCTCTCTCTCTCTCTCTCTCTCTCTCTCTCAGCCCCTGTGTCTCTCTCTCACC